>NW_027596224.1:0-120000 GCF_964194155.1 Cetorhinus maximus | reverse complement strand
GGCAGTCTCACCAATGCCCTGTACATCTTGTAGCACGACTTCATTACTTGTATATTCCACTCCCTTTGCAATAAAGACCAACATTCCGTTTGTCTTCCTGATTACTTGCCATATCTACAAGCTAACTTTTGGGAATTCATGTACAAGGACACCCAGATCCCTCTATACTACAGAATTCTGCAATCTCTCTCCATTTAAATAACGTTCTGCTTTTCTATTCTTGCTACCAAAATGGACAAGCTCACATTTTCCCACAACTCTCTCTGATACTGCTGGCCAATCAGAGGCCCAGCCTCGGCAGCCTCACAGGAGAGGCACCAGCTGCTGAGGAAGGGTCAGTGAACGCTAGGGTGGCTCAGGGTGGGGGAAACCACCAAAGACAAAATACTACCAAGCACTCGAAAGCATCAGCAACAATCTTCAGCCAGAAGTGCAGGGTGGATGATCCATCTCGGCCTCCTCCGGAGGTCCCCATCATCACAGATGCCAGTCTTCAGCCAATTCGATTCACTTCATGTGATATCAATGTTGAAGGTACTGGATACTGCAAAGGCTACGGGCCCTGACAATATTCCGGCAATAGTACTGAAGACTTGTGTTCCAGAACTTGCCGTGCCCCTAGCCAAGCTGTTCCAGTACAGCTACAACACTGGCATCTACCCGGCTATGTGGAAAATTGCCCAGGTATGTCCTCAACACGCAAAGCAGCACAAATCCAACCCAGCCAATTACCGCCCCATCAGTCTACTCTCCATCATCAGTAAAGTGATGGAAGGGGTCATCAACAGTTCTATCAAGCGGCAATTGCTTAGCAATAACCTGCTTATTGACGCCCAGTTTGGGTTTTGCCAGGGCCACTCAGCTCCTGACCTCATTACAGCCTTGGTTCAAACATGGACAAAAGAGCTGAACTCTCGAGGTGAGGTGAGAGTGACTGCCCCTGACATCAAGGCAGCATTTGACCAAGTGTGGCATCAAGGAGCCCTAGCAAAACTGGAGTCAATGGGAATCAGGGGCAAAACTCTCCTGGTTGGAGTCATACCTAGCACAAAGGAAGATGGTTGTGGTTGTTGGAGGTCAGTCATCTCAGCTCCAGGACATCACTGCAGGAGTTCCTCAGGGTAGTGTCCTCGGCCTAACCATCTTCAACTGCTTCATCAATGACCTTCCTTCCATCATAAGGTCAGAAGTGGGGATGTTTGCTGATGATTGCACAATGTTCAGCACCATTCACAACTCCTCAGATACTGAATGTCAAATGCAGCAAGACCTGGACAATATCCAGGCTTGGGCTGACAAGTGGCAAGTAACATTTGTGCTACACAAATGCCAGACAATGATCATCCCCAACAAGAGAGAATCTAACCATTGCCCCTTGACATGGCATTACCATCACTGAATCCCCCACTATCAATATCCTGGGAGTTACCATTGACCAGAAACTGAACTGGACCAGCCATGTAAATACTGCGGCTACAAGAGCAGGTCAGAGGCTAGGAATCCTGTGACGAGTAACTCACCTCCTGACTCCCCAAAGCCTGTCCACCATCTGCAAGGCACAAGTCAGGAGTGTGATGGAATACTCTCCACTTGCCTGGATGAGTGCAGCTCCCACAACACTCAAGAAGCTTGACACCATCCAGGACAAAGCAGCCCGCTTGATTGGCACCACATCCACAAACATTCACTCCCTCCACCACCGACGCACAGTAGCAGCAGTGTGTACCATCTACAAGATGCACTGCAGATACTCACCTAGGCTCCTTAGGCAGCACCTTCCAAACCCACCTCCAATCTAGAAGGACAAGGGCAGCCGATAGATGGGAACACCACCATCTGGAAGTTCCCCTCCAAGTCATTTATGATCCTGACTTGGAAATATATCGCCGTTCCTTCACTGTCGCTGGGTCAAAATCCTGGAACTCCCTCCCTAACAGCACTGTGGGTGTACCTACACCACATGGACTGCAGTGGTTCAAGAAGGCAGCTCACCAATTACATATTTTACACTCTATCCCTTGACTCCTAACATTAGCTATTAACGTGAAAACTTGCTAAAAACGTTGTGAAATGTTGTGCACAAAATTTGCCAATATTTTGTTTCACTGCTTTTATATTTGTCAAACCTTTATTGCTCTTGGGAACCTTCCATTCAATGTTGGTGTTGTCTTTATTACCATTTTCTCTCGTTTCTGCTCACCTCTCTAATTCCTGTCCACCACATTCCTTATACATGTCCTTATTATTGTCCATCTGTCCCTAACACAACACACTGCATGAATAATATTGGCCTCATTTACCATTAACAGCACTGAGTTGGCCAGAATTTAGATGAAATCTTCACCAAGACTTCCTTAGTTAGTTCCTACTTCTACAGATTCTATGTAAGGTGGTGAAATGAAGTCAATGTTTTTACTGTATGTGATCCATTAGAGAGGCGACTGTCATGTCCTTGTTCATACAGAGTGCCTGTGCCTGTTCCACTTTACACTTTGTACAAAGAGGTTGAGCCTGAGCTCCAGTATTCTGCAGGAGTAGCTGTCTTGGCCACTGTGGTAAGGAGCAGATCACGCATGAACAGGCACCTTTCCCTTTGCAGCACAAGGCGTGATGGTCTCTGTGTGTCAGGCCGAAGCGCTTACCCTCTGAACATCTTGAACACATTGTTCTCCCAGGTACTTGCTGAGGGTTACAGCACTTAGAACCTGGCCGCTGGTCATTGTCCTGGGAAAGTAAACAAAGAGAGTGCCGATGATGGGTGTGTGCCCAATTTCCTGACTGTGTTTATCAATACTGTAAATATACATTAATAACCCAGGAGAAAGACATGGGAAAATACAATGTCATTGATTGGAGCAGAGACAGAGGTCACCCCACAGAACATTGTGTTCATTCATTGTTCAATCAAATGCCCAGGTCATTGATGGATTCACACCATGCTGATAAATCCTGGTAACACATTATCTTTAGCAGAATCTTACAGCACAGAAGGAGGCCATTCAGGCCATCATGTCTATGCTGGCTCTTTGAAAGACCAATACAATCAGTGCAAATCCCCTGCTCTATTCCCATAGTTCTGCAGATTTAAACTGTCAAATATTTATCCAAATCTCTTTGGAAAGTTACTAGTGAATCTGCTTCCACCACCCAGATCACAACAACACACTGTGGAGAAACACTCATCACCTCGAGTTCTTTTGCCAATTTCCTTGAATCTGAGCCTTCTAGTTACCAACCCTCCTCCCAGTCGACAGGACACTTTAGGAGGGTTTCAAGCTCTTGGAGAGGATATTGAGACAATTTACTAAAATGGTCCCAAGGATAAGGGGCTTTAATTACATGGAGAGAATGGAGAAGCTGGGATCGTTCTCAGAGCAGAGAAGGTTAATGGGAGATTTAATAGAGGTGTTCAGAATTATAAAAGGATTCAATAGAGTAAATAAGGAGAAACTGTTTCCAGACATGGCCATGATAGACTGAATGGTCACTTTCTGTGCTGTTTTATTCTATGATTCCATGAACTGGTCATTTACCTCATTTCTATGCTTGGCTCATTTTGACTGCAGTGTTTACAGACACAAACTCTCACAGCTTGGGAAGCAATTTGGAATTTCTTGAAAACATAGTGGATGCTCAGTAAGTGGACACTTTTCTCAGGTACATCGATGACAGAGACACATAGATACACACTCACTCAGACTGGATGATGGCGGGTGGTGAGTGAGGAGGCTTAAATGTTTAAATCTTTTGGTAAAAATCAAATTTTGTTTGTAGTTAGCATTTAACTGAAATCTACAGTTTAAATTCTAAAATTCCCAGCCTGAAGCAGGGTTTTAACAAGGTCTCCACTGGGTGGGCAGTTGGGCTGAGTTAATTAAGGAAGCAGCTGAAATTGGTCCCTCTGTAACTGGGTCAGCTAACTTCTGTCTTAGGAGCAGATAAAACCAGCCAACTTACTGTGACTTAGAACAGAGTGCTGGGAGCTGGGTGATTAAGGGAGTTTGGAGGGAGGGAGAGAGGTGCTCCTTTGCTTTTGCTTTTGGCACTTGATAACCTGAGAGGTGCAGTGGCCTTAAAGAGCAAGGGGAACCAGGCCCGAGAGCAGAGCGGGGCTGGGAGCCAGCGCGTGAGAAGCGACAGCCTTGGTAAGCAGGACCTGGTGAGTATTTCTACTGTCCAGTCTTTAAGGTAAGAATTGGTCTTTAGTTTAGATTAAATAGTGTTTGAAGTATAAGAAGTGAGGTCCCTAATATATATTTAATATTCTCTAAACTAGACGAAGTAAAAGTAAAGGGAGTAATTTAAGGTTAAGTCATGACAGGGCAGCTTGGCCAAGTGGAATGCTCCTCATGTGGGATGTGGGAAGTCAGGGACACTTCCAGTATCCAGGGCAACCACGTGTGCAGGAAATGTCTCCAGCTGCAACTACTCGAATTCTGCATTTCGGAGCTGGAGCTGTGGCTGGAGTCACTGTGGAGCATCCGCAAGGATGAGATCTTCGTGGATAGCATGTACATTGAGGTGGTCACACTGCAGGTAAAGAGTGCACAGGCAGAAAGGGAATGGGTGACTGCCAGACAGAGTAAAAGCACTAGGCAGGTAAAGCAGGAGTCCATCTCCCTCTTCAACAGATTTTCTGTTTTGGATATTGCTGGGGGAGATGGTTTCTCAGGGGAATGGAGCAAGAGCCAAGTCCATGGCACCACGAGTAGCTCAGCTGCACAGGGGGAGGGAGGATAAAAGAGTGGGAGAGCAATAGTGATGGGGGATTCTATCGTAAGGGGAACAGATAGACGTTTCTGCAGCTGCAGACATGACACCAGGATAGTGTGTTGCCTTCCTGGTGCCAGGGTCAATGATGTCACTGAGCGGCTGCAGGACATTCTGAAGGGGGAGGTGAACAGCCAGAGGTTGTGGTCCATATCAGTGCCAACGACATAGGTAAAAAGAGGGATGAGGTCCTGAAAGCAGAATATAGAGCTAGGGAATAAATTAAAAAGCAGGACCTCAAAGGTCTCAGGATCACTCCCAGTGCCACGTGCCAGTGAGTTCAGGAATAGGAGAATAAACTAGATGAATGCATGGCTGGAAAGGTGGTGTAGGAGGGAGGGATTTGGATTCCTGAGGCATTGGGACTGATTCTGGGGAGGATGAGACCTGTACCAGCTGGACAGGTTGCACCCCAGCAGGACCAGGACCAATATCCTCACAGGGGTATTCGCGAGTACTGTGGGGGAGGGTTTAAACTAGATTGGCAGGGGGATGGGAACCTGAGCAGAGAGACACATGAGAGGGAAACAAAGATAGGAATGAAAGACAGAAAAGTAGAAAACAAAAGAGAAAGGCAGTGGAAACAAGGGCGAGCAGCAAATAGGGCCATAGTACAAAAAACTGTGTAAAAATGTTAAAAAGACAAGTCTAAAGGCACTGCCTCTGAATGCACGGAGCATTCGCAATAAGATAGATGATTAACAGTACAAATAGTTGTAAACGGATATGATATGATTGCAATTACGGAGACATGGCTGCAGGGTGACCAAGGCTGGGAACTGAATATCCAAGGGTACTCGATATCTAGGAAGAACAGGCAGAAAGGAAAAGGAGGTGGGATGGTGTTGTTAGTTAAGGATGAAATCAGTGCGATAATGAGAGAGGATATTGGCTCAGAAAATCAAGAGTAGAATCAGTCTGGATGGAGCTAAGAAGCAACAAGGGGCAGAATGCATTAGTGGGAGTTGTCTATAGGTCTCCAAACAGTAGTGATAAGGTAGAGGATGGCATTAAACAGGAAATTAGAGATGCATGTAACAAGGGCGCTACAGTAATCATGGGTGACTTCAATCTACAGATAGACTGGGTAAACCAAATTAGCAATAATATTTTGGCAGATGAATTCCTAGAGTATGTGCGAGACAGCCTGGACGAATATAGGAAGTTCAGGGACAAAGTGAAAAAGGAAATAAGGAAATCAAAGAGAGGGCATGAAAAAAGATTAGCAAGTAAAGTTAAAGCTAACCCAAAGATGTTTTACCAATACATTAATGCTAAAAGGTTAGTTAAGGAAAAAGTGGGACCTATCAGAGATGAAGATGGAAACTTGTGTGTAGATGCAGAGGCTGTGGGAAGGGTTTTGAATGAATATTTTGTCTCCGTGTTTACAAAGGAAAGGGAGGATGTAGATATAATAGTCCAGGAGGAACACTGCGAGATATAGGACGGGATAGTCATAAAGAGAGAGGAAGTACTCGAAGGGTTGAAATCCTTGAAAGTTGATAAGTCACCAGGGCCAGATGGATTGTTTCCGAGGCTGCTGAAGGAAGTCAGGGAGGAGATAGCAGATGCTCGGAGGATGATTTTCCAATCTTCACTAGATACGGGGGAGGTACCGGAGGACTGGAGAAATGCAAATATAGCTCCATTGTTTAAAAAGAGATCAAAGGAAATGCCAAACAATTATAGGCCAGTTAGTCTTACATCGGTGGTGAGCAAATTAGTAGAATCAATCCTGAGAGATAGGATTAACTGTCATGTGGAAAGACATGGACTAGTCAGGGATGGTCAGCATGGATTTGTTAAAGGAAGGTCTTGCTTCACAAATTTGATTGAATTCTTTGAGGAAGTGACAAGAAGGGTTGATGAAGGTAGTGCAGTGGATGTTGTGTACATGGATTCTAGCTAGGCATTTGACAAGGTCCCACATGGCAAATTGGTCAGGAAAGTAAAAGCCCATGGGATTCAGGGTAATGTGGCAAACTGGATAAAAGGTTGGCTTTGTAACAGGAAACAAAGTGTAATGGTCAATGGATGCCCTTGCGAATGGAAAGTTGTCTCAAGTGGTGTTCCACAGGGCTCGGTGTTGGGACCCTTGCTGTTTGTGTTATATATTAACGATTTGGATGTGAACGTGGGGGGCACGATTGGGAAATTTGCAGATGACACAAAGATTGGCTGAGTAGTGGATAGTGTAGAGGATAGCCATAATCTCCAAAACGATATAGATGGGTTGGTGGAATGGGCGTTAAAGAGGCAGATGGATTTTAACATAGAGAAGTGTGAGGTCATACATTTAGGGAGGTCAAACAGTTACAGGAATTACAAAATAAATGGGAATATACTAAGAGGGGTAGATGAAGTGAGAGATCTTGGCGTACAAGTACACAGGTCCCTGAAGGCAGCAGTTCAAGTAGACAAGGTTGTAAAGAAGGCATATGGAATGCTCTCCTTCACTGGCAGAGATATAGAATATAAAAGTAAGGATATAATGTTGGAATTGTATAAAACACTGGTGAGGCCACAACTGGAGTATTGTGTGCAGTTCTGGTCACCACATCACAGGAAGGACGTAATAGCTCTGGAGAGAGTGCAGAGGAGGTTTACAAGAATGTTGCCGGGGTTAGAAAAGAGTAGCTACGAGGAGAGATTGGATAGGTTGGGGTTATTTTCCTTAGAACAAAGAAGGCTGAGAGGTGACTTGATTGAGGTGTACAAAATTATGAGGGGAATAGATAGAGTGGACAGGATAAAATTGTTTCCCTTGGTGGAGAATTCTAGAACCAGGGGACATAGATTCAAGATAAGTGGCAGAAGGTGTAGGGGAGACATGAGAAAGAACCTTTTTACGCAGAGGGTAATGGGTGTCTGGAATTCGCTGCCCAAGTTGGTGGTAGAGGCAGAAACTTTAAACTCTTTTAAAAAGCACCTGGATCTGCACCTTAAGTGCTGTAAGCTGCAGGGCTATGGGCCGGGTGCAGGAAGGTGGGATTAGAAAGGGCACCTGGGTGTCCTCGGGCTGGCATGGACAAGATGGGCTGAATGGCCTCCTTCTGTGCTGTAACTTTTCTATGGTTCTATGGTTTTTTAGACCAGCATGTCGAGGAAGTCTAGGGAACAGGCCATCCTAGATTTGGTATTGTGCAATGAGAAGGGGTTAATTAATAATCTTGTTGTGTGGGGTCCTTTAGGGAACAGTGACCATAACATGATAGAATTCATCATTAGGATGGAAAGTGAAGTAGTCCGATCTGAAATTAGGGTCCTAAATCTAAACAAAGGAAACTACGAAGGTATGAGGCGTGAGTTAGCCAAGATAGATTGGGGAAATTCATTAAAAGGCTTGGTGGTGGATAAACAATGGCTAATATTTAAGGAACAAATGTATGCATTGTAACAGTGATACACTCCTTTCTGGTGCAAAAACACAACAGGAAAAGCGGCCCAGCCACGGCTAACAAAAGAAATGAAGGATAGTATTAGATCCAAAGAGGAGTCACATAAAGTTGCTAGAAAAAATAGCAAGCCTGAGGATTGGGAACAGTTTCGAATTCAGCAAAGGAGGATCAAGAGATTGATTAAGAGAGGAAAAATAGAGTGTGAGAGGAAACTTGCAAGGAACATAAAAGCGGACTGGAAAAGCTTCTATAAGTATGTAAAAAGATAAGGATTAGTGAAGACAAATATAGGTCCCTTACAGTCCAAAAGGGGAGAATTTATAACAGAAAACAAGGAAATGGCAGAGCAATTAAACATCTAATTTAGTTCAATCTGCACAAAGGAAGACACAAATAACTTCCCAGAGATGCTAGTGAACCAAGGGTCTTGTGAGAAGAAGGAGTTGAAGAAAATCAGCATTACTAAAACAATAGTGCTGGAGAAATTAATGGGACTGAAAGCTGATAAATCCCCAGGACCCGATAATCTACATCCCAGGGGACTAAAGGAGGTAGCCATGGAAATAGTGGATGTGTTGGTTGCCATCTTCCAAAATTGTGTAGATTCTGGAATAGTCCAGGCAGATTGGAGGGTGGAAAATGTAACCCCACTATTTAAAAAAGGAGGGAGGGAGAAAACAGCAAATTACAGACCGGTTAGCCTAACATCAGTAGTAGGGAAAATCCTAGAGTCTGTTATAAAGGATGTGATAACAGGGCAGTTAGAAAATATCAACAGGATGAGACAAAGTCAACATGGGTTTATGAAAGGGAAATCATGTTTGACAAACCTACTGGGGTTTTTTGAGGATGTAATTAGTAGAATAGATAAGGGAGAACCAGTGGATGTGGTGTATTTGGATTTTCAGAAAGCTTTTGATAAAGTTCCACATAAAAGGTTATGGTGTGTAAAATTAAAGCACATGGGATTGGGGTAATATATTGACATGGATTGAGAATTGGTTAGCAAACAGGAAACAGAGAGTAGGAATAAATGGGTCTTTTTCAGTGTGACAGGTGGTGACTAGTGGGGTACCACAGAGATCAGTGCTTGGACCCCAGCTATTCACAAGCTATATTAATGACTTGGATGAGGGAACCAAATGTAATATTTCCAAGTTTGCTGATGATTCAAAACTTGGTGGGAATGTGAGCGATGAGGAGGATGTTAAGAGGCTTCAAGATGATTTAGAACAGTTGAGTGAGTGGGCAAATACATGGCGAAGGCAGTATAATGTGTATAAGTGTGAAGTTATTCACTTTGGTAGGAAAAACAGAATGGCAGAATATTAGCTAAATGGTGATAGGGAAATGTTGATATACAAAGGGACCTGGGTGTCCTTATACACCAATCACTGAAAGCAAACATGCAGGTGCAGCAAGCAGTTAAGAAAGCAAATGTTGGCCTTCATTGTGAGAGGACTTGAGTACAGGAGCAAGGATGTCTTACTGCAGCTGTACAGGGCCTTGGTGAGACCACACCTGGAGTATTGTGTGCAGTTTTAGTCTCCTTACCTAAGAAAGGATATACTTGCCATCGAGGGAGTGCAACAAAGGTTCACCAGACTGATTCCTGGGATGGCAGGATTGTCGTATGAGGAGGGATTGGGCCGACTAGGCCCTGTATTCACTGGAGTTTAGAAGAATGAGAGGGGATCTCAGTGAAACATATAAAATTCTGACAGGGCTGGACAGACTGGATGCAGGGATGATGTTTCCTCTGGCTGGGGGGGTCTAGAACAAGGGGTCACAGCCTCAGGATACGGGGTAGACCATTTAGGACTGAGATGAGGAGAAACTGCTTCACTCAGAGGGTGGTGAACCTGTGGAATTCTCTACCACAGAGACTGTGGAGGCCAAGTCACTGAATATATTTAAGAAGGGAATGGATAGATTTCTGGACTCTAAAGGCATCAAGGGGTTTGGGGAGAGAGAGCGGGAGTTCGGTGTTCAGATAGAGGATCAGCCATGATCATATTGAATGGTGGAGCAGGCTCGAAGGGCTGAATGATCTGCTCCTGCTCCTATTTTCTATGTTTCTATATGCACGTACATGAGGTGAGAGTGACTGCCCTTGACATCAAGGTCGCATTTGACCGAATGTGGCATCAAGGAACCCTAGCAAAACTGGAGTCAATGGGAATCAGGGGGAAAATCTCCGCTGGTTGGAGTCATACCTAGCACAAAGGAAGATGGTTGTGGTTGTTGGAGGTCAGTCATCTCAGTTCCAGGACATCCCTGCAGGAGTTCCTCAGGGTAGCTGATTCATCAATGACCTTCCTCCCATCCTCAGGTCAGAAGTGGGGATATTCGCTGATGATTGCACAATGTTCAGCACCATAGAAACATAGAAACTAGGAGCAGGAGTAGGCCATTCGGCCCTTCGAGCCTGCTCCGTCATTCAATATGATCATGGCTGATCCTCTATCTCAACGCCATATTCCTGCTTTCTCTCCATATCCCTTGATGCCCCTAATACGCAAACATTTATCAATTTCTTTCTTGAATATTCTCAGTGACCCGGCCTCCACAGCTTCTGTGGGAGAGAATTCCACAGGTTCACCACCCTCTGAGTGAAAAAATGTTTCCTCATCTCAGTCCTAAATTGCCTGCCCCGTATCCTGAGACTCTGGCCCTTGGTCCTAGACTCCACAACCAGGGGAAACATCCTCCCTGCATCCAGTCTGTCTGGCCCTGTTAGAATTTTATACATTTCAATCAGATCCCCTCTTATTCCTCTAAACTCTAGTGAATACGGGCCCAGTCGAACCAATCTCTCCTCATACAACAGTCCTGCAACCCCCGGTATCACCCTAGTGAACCTTAACTGCACTCCCTCTATGGCAAGTATATACTTTCTTAGGTAGCGAGACCAAAACTGAACGCATTACTCCAGGTGTGGTCTCACCAAGGCCCTGTATAGCTGCAGTAAGACATCCCTACTTCTGAACTCAAATCCTCTTGCAATGAAGGCCAACATACCATTTGCCTTCCTAACTGTTTGCTGCACCTGCCTGTTTACTTTCATTGATTGGTGAACAAGGACACCCAGATCCCTTTGTACATCCACATTTCCCAATATGTCACCATATAAATCGAACTCTGCCTTTCTGTTCTTCACACCGAAGCGTATAACTTCACATTTATCCACGTTATACTGCATGTGCCATGTGTTTGCCCACACACACAACTTGTCTAAATCGCACTGAAGCCTCCTTGCATCCTCCCCACAACTCACAACCCCGCCCAGTTTTGTGTCATCAGTATACTTGGAAATATTGCATTTGGTTCCCTCATCCAAGTCATTTATATATATTGTGAATAGCTGGGGCCCAAGCACTGATCCCTGTGGTACCTCACTAATCACTGTCTGCCACCTGGAAAAGGTTTGTGATTCCTCAGATACTGAAGCAGTCCATGTCCAAATGCAGCAAGACCTGGACAATATCCAGGCTTGGGCTGACAAGTGGCAAGTAACATTCATGCCACACAAGTGCCAGGCAATGACCATCTCCAACAAGAGAGAATCCAACCATCGCCCCTTGACATTCAATGGCATTACCATCACAGAATTCCCCACTATCAACATCCTGGGGGTTACCATTGACCAGAAACTGAACTGGACTAGCCATATAAATACTGTGGCTACAAGAGCAGGTCAGAGGCTAGGAATCAGGCAACAAGTAACTCACCTCCTGACTCCCCAAAGCCTGTCCACCTACAAGACACAAGTCAGGAGTGTGATGGAATACTCCCCGCTTGCCTGGATGAGTGCAGCTCCCACAACACTCGAGAAGCTTGACACCATCCAGGACAAAGCAGCCCCGCTTGATGGGCACCATATTCACAAACATTCACTCCCTCCACCACTGACACACAGTAGCAGCAGTGTGTACCATGTACAAGATGCACTGCAGGAATTCACCAAGGCTCCTTAGGCAGCACCTTCCAAACCCATGACCACTACTATCTAGAAGGACAAAGGCAGCAGATAGAAACACCATCACCTGGAAGTTCCCCTCCAAGTCACTCACCATCCTGACTTGGAACTATATCGCCGTTCCTTCACTGCCGCTGGGTCAAAACCCTGGAACTCTCTCCCTAACAGCACTGTGGGTGTACCTTTTTTTAAGGTCATTCATGGGATGTAGACATCACTGGCTAGGCCAGCATTTCTTGCCTATCCCAAAATGCCCTTGTTCAAAGGGTTAAGAGTCAACCACATTGGAGTCACATATAGGCCAGACCAGGTAAGGACAGCAGATTTCCTTCCCTAAAGGACATTAGTGAACCAGATGGATTCTTACAACAATTGGCAATGGTTTCATGGTCATCATCAAAACTTTTAATGCGAGATTTTTATTGGATTCAAACTTCACCATTTGCCATGTTGGTGCCGGGATTCGAACCTGGGTCCCCAGAGAATTACCCTGGGTGTCTGGATTACCAGTCCAGTGACAATACCACTGTGCCAACACCTCCCCCTACACCAAATAGACTGCAGCGGTTCAAGAAGGCAGCTCACCACCACCTTCTCAAAGGCAACTAGGGATGGGCAATAAATGCTGGCATAGCCAGCGAAGCCCATATCCCGTAAATCAACTTAAAAAACGCTTTATGTTATTGTTAATCAGAAATCTATCAATCTCTACCTTAAACATACTCAATGATTGAGCTTCCACAGTCCTCTGGGGTAGAGAATTCCCAAGATTCATAACCCTCTGGGTAAAGACATTTCTCCTCATCTCGGTCCTAAGTAGCTTCCCCCTTATTTTGAAATCGTGTCCCCTGGTTCTAGACTCCCCAACCTGGAGAAACATCTTACCTGCATCCACCCTGTCTATTCCTTTAAGTATTCTGTAGGTTTCAATGAGATCACCTCTCATTCTTCAAAACTCTAGAGAATACAGGCCCAGTTTCCCCAATCTCTTTTCATAAGACGGTCCCACCATCCCCGGAACAAGTCTGGTGAACCTTCATTGCACTCCCTCTATGGCAATAATACCCTTTGAGGTAAGGGGGCCAAAACTGCACACACTACTCCAGGTGTGGTCTAACCAAACTTCTATACAATTGAAGCAAGGCTTCACTACTCCTGTACTCAAATCCTCTTGTGATAAAGGCTAACATTTCATTAGCTTCCTAATTCCCTACTGCACCCATCCCACACACACACACACCCCCACCCCCACCCCCACCCCCCCAGACACAATCCCAGACACAGTCTCACACACACTCTCACACACACTCACACAGATACTCCCACACAGCTGCTCCCACACACACATACACACACACTCACGCACATTATCACACCCACACTCTCACACCCACACACACACACTCATACACAGTCTCACACTCACACACTATCATACCCACTCTCACACACACACTCCCACTTTCACACACATTCCTTCACTCACACACACTCTCACACCCATTCACCCACACACGATCCCACACCCACACACATTTTCACACCCACACACACTCACACCCATTCTCTCTCTCACACACACACACACACACACACACATACACATTCCCACACACTCTCATGCACACTTTCACACCCACTCACACCCATGCTCCCACACACACTCCCACACACACTCCCACACACAGCCCCACACACACAGCCCCACACATACTCTCATGTACACTGTCACACACACACTCCCACACACATTTCCACACACACTCACACCCATTCTCACACCCATTCTCACACACACACTCCCACACACACTCCCACACACAGCCCCACACATACTCTCATGTACACTGTCACACACACACTCCCACACACATTTCCACACACACTCACACCCATTCTCACACCCATTCTCACACACACACTCCCACACACACTCCCACACACAGCCCCACACACACAGCCCCACACATACTCTCATGTACACTGTCACACACACACTCCCACACACATTTCCACACACACTCACACCCATTCTCACACACACACTCCCACACACATTCTCACACCCATACACATCCTCACACCCACTCTCTCTCACACACACACACAGACACACACACAGTCCTATACCCATTCTCACACCCACAATCCCAGAAATTCTTACATACACTCTCACAACTCCCGCACAGACACTCTCACACAGACACTCCCACACACACTCTCACACCCACTCTCACACCCACACTCCCACCCACTCTCACACCCACTCTCACACCCACTCTCACACCCACTCTCACACCCACACTCCCACCCACTCTCCCACCCACTCTCACACCCACTCTCACACCCACTCTCACACCCACACTCCCACACCCCTACACACGCTTCCCACACATGCTCCCACACTCATGCCCACTCTCACTCTCACACCCACACACACTCCCACACACACACTTCAACATACATTCCCATTCCCACACACACATCCACACTCACACACTCTCTCAAACACATACACTCACACCCTCACACACACTCCCACATTCCCACATACACTCTCACACTCCCATACACACTCTCACACATGCATACTCTCACACAGACACTCCCACACATGCACACTCTCACACCCACCCTCCCATACACACTCCCACACATGCACACTTTCACACAGACACTCCCACACACACTCCCACGCCGACACTCCCACACTCTCATACCCACACGTACTCTCATTCTCACACCCACACACATACACACCCACACAAACTCTCACATATATTCTCACACGCTCTCACACAGACTCTCACATGCATTCCCAAACTCTCACACACACATTTTCACACCCACACACACACACAATCCCACATACATTCACACACCCACACACCCACTCTCTCACACACATACACACTCTCACACATAAACTCTCACATACATTCCCACACTCTCACACACATTCTCACACTTGCACACACACTCACACCCACACACACTCTCGCACACACTTCCACATTCCCATACACATTCCCACATTCCCACACACACTCACACACACTCACTCCCACACCCACTCTCACACCCACTCTCACACCCACTCTCACATTCCCACACACACACATTCACACACACACTCTCAAGACACACTCTCATAGACACTCTCACAAACACACACACTCTCAGACACACTCCCACACACACACTCCCACACACACACTCAGACACACTCACTCCCACACACACTCACACCCACACACACTCACAGTCTCACACAAACTCTCACATGAACACAAGAGCCCAGAGTATGAACCAGCTGGATGGCCAATCAAATCCAGGTCCAAGGCTTTACATGGGTGCCAAGCCAGGCAGGCCAGACACATGGGCCAATCTGAACAATAATGAAAATTATTGAGGGGTCCTCTTACCTTATGGTAAAATTTTCCATCTTTGCAACTGTCTTTGCGGAACTCACATAAATACTTGCTGTCATCATCGGAGGAGATGATGCTGTTTTCTCTCAGGTTGTACGGGCTTGGGCATTGTTTATAGTACACGCAGGAAGATCCAATATCATCGAGCTCATAGACAACATCACCTATTTGCCTTCTACATCTGTCCCCTCCGATGCTGTGGTCTGGGCAGATGTCTCTGCACATTCTCCTTCTCCAGCTCGGGCTATTTGAGGCACTGAGCCACGAGGTGTCTGACCTGGGGTAACATCTTTTCGCTGAGCAAGATGATTCTTCTAGTTTCTGTCGAGCAGCTGCACTGAGCCAGCATGTGTCCTCCATGGGGAATGGGAGATGGTCAGGAACTCTTACTCCACAACATCTTTGCACTTTTGGTCGTTCTTGGAGAAGACATGATTTCTCAACTGTCTTCCTATTGGAAGTTGCTTTAGTACATCGATTCTCGATAGCTGGGTTGGAAACACAGCCGCCTCTGTGATCAGTGCCACATGTCGCAGACCTCTGCAGATAACATTTCTCTCTTAATTTCCAAACACATTAGCCAACAGAACACCAATGGGGTTATTAGGGATTTCACTTACCTGACAGTGGGTCTTTCTAGCTCCCTGTTTACTGTGTTTCATGCAGCATTTACACAAATCATCATCACCTGTGCAAAGAGCAGATGCTTTATAAGACAAACAAGTTGTTCCAATTTCATCCATTTCCCGAATATAAACATCATCTCCCTGTCTGTTGCATCTGTTTCGACATTCCGTTCCTTTGTTTTTACAATTACACTGACCTTTCTTGTTGCCTGTTGAAGAACCCGAACCAAACACACTGCAGCCTCCCTTCATCTTGTACGGTGACCTCAGCATTTCAGCTGGAAACTCTACAAGGCTGGGAGGTTTGGTTCTGGAATGCTCTTTTCTTTGCAGCTCTTGATGCAAACATGATTTTACATCTGTACCTGGTTTGTGAACCTCACTGCACTCCTGGTGATTACACAGAGGGAGTGATTTCATAAGAGCTGCAGTCTCCTGGTCATCAATATGGCAAACATTGGACCTTTGCAAACAGGATTTCCTTCTCTGTCTGCCCTTCTGTGAGGCTGCAGTTTGAGCATAGGGAAGAAATGCATCTGGGAAAACTGCACTCTGTGGAGGGATGCCACATATGCAGTTTGGAAAGCAGGATTCCACCCACTCATCATCATCTTGCCAATAAAGTGATCCCTTGCACTGGTGATGCCCCCCATCTGCACTCTCAGATTGGCACTCTGTCACATTTCGGTGTTTATAGAGTTCTGCATCCTCCTGTTCTTCATCAGTGGTTGACAAGTGTACATCATCCCTCAGATCAATGGGACACGTTGGTGTTTCCTCACTTGCTGGCAAGGATTTACAGACATAAACATATGGTTCGGACCTTTTATAAGAGACACATGACGAGGAGTTATTGCCATTCTCTGAAATACAGAATCAAAATGAATTGAAAACAATTCTAATTAGATTGTGTTTTATTGCAGTGTCTGCAGTTTAGCTGTAGGGTTGGGCAATCTATCTTAACCAAGTATTGCCAGAGCCCACCAGACTGTTCAAAGGAGTCGGAGAGGGGAGTCTCTGGGGATTCTGTACCATGAGGACTGCCATGACCAAGCGAGAGAGAGTTTGTCGGCGTGTGCTTTGTCACTGGTAACAGTTTCCTGAGGCTTCAGATGGAAAACGGCTGCTGGCGAATGCAACTCAAAGGCTGAAACAATTCAGAGAAGATCCTGGATAGCAGAGGCCAGGTTGGGAAGCCTGTGAAATTACACCTGGTCCCACATTCATGTGGGAAGTAATGTGAGCGCTTGTAACTATGTGAGGTGTATCTTTGTTGCAACCGACTACTTAAAGTGAAATTTACTTCTTTATTTGAAATATCCCTTCGCCTGTTAATTCGTGTTTGAATGATGTTAGTTTTAGTTGGTTTGTTATAGTAAAAGTTTTAAAAAGTGAAATCTTGTCCAGTGTTTTTTTTTCTGTTGGTGTCATGGGGGTTCCTTTCTTGTGAAAAAGTTATTGGTCCCTAAGGAGATCGTAGCAACATTCCAGTTTATAGTTTGAGGGAAATTGGAAAAGGAAGAGAAGCAGCAATATTGACAATGTTCTCTGTCACAGCTTTTGAAAGGGGGGTATTGGTAATGGTCAACAGGCAGTAAAACTGAAGAATTGAAAAGGATGCAAGTCTCCAGGAGCTGGGATAGACCATACGGCCCCCTGAGCCTCCTCCACCACTCAACCCAATCATGACTGATCCTCAACTTCACTTTCCCACCCAGTCCCCATATCCCTTCATTCCCTGAGAGACCAGAAATCTGTCTGTCCCAGTCTTAAATGTATTCAACAATGGATCATCCACAACCCTCTGGGGTAAAGAATCCCAAAGATTCACAACTCCTTGAGTGAAGAAATTTCTCCTCATCTCAGTCCTAAATGATCGGTCCCTTATCCTGAGACTGGGCCCCCGTGTTTTATATTCCCCGACCAGGGTAAACAATCTCTCAGTGTCTACCCTATCAAACCCCTTCAGAATTTTGTCTGTTTCAGTGAGATTGCCTCTCATTCTTCTAAACTCCAGAGAATATAAACCCAATTTACTCAGCCTCTCATCATAGGACCAACCCCCTCATCCCAGGGACCAATTTAGTGAACTTTCGTTGTACCGCCCCCAATGCAAGTATATCCTTCCTTAAATGTGGAGCCCAAAATTGCACACAGTATTCCAGATGTGGTCTCACCAAAACCCTGTACAATTGGAGCAAGACTTCTTTACTCCTGTACTCCAATCCCTCTGCAATAAAGGCCAACATACCATTTGCCTTCCTTATTGGTTGCTGCACCTGCATGTTAACTTTCTGTGTTCCTGGTACGAACAAACCCAAGTCTCTTCCAACATCAGTATTTAAAAGTATCACGTTTTTAAAAAAATACATATGAACGTACTTACAAACATATGAATTAAGAGCAAGAGTGAGCTTTGGCCGCTCGACCCTGTTCTGCCATATTCCGCTTCTCTATTCTTGTGACCAAAATAATCTCACACTATCTTGTTTCCCACTTACTTCACATGTTTATATATCTTTGCAGTCTCTATGTATGCTCTTCACAACTTACATTTGCACCTAGCTTTGTATCATCTGTTACGAGCACTGGAGTTTACAGGGTGGTTATGTTTTAAATGCCTCCTTTAACTTGAGATAAAATTGAAAGTTCCAGAAGGACCCCAGCTCATGACCATGTGATCTGACCACCATGGGGAGAGAAAATCGAACAGAAAACCATTGAAATCTAGTGACAATTTTCACACCTTTGCACAGTAACTGGCAGTAACAAAACAGCTGATTTGTGAGGTACAGGGGGAGAGAGAAAGCCACCACTGCTGTGGAGAAGCAGGGTGCTTGTAAGAGTTTGTTTTCTGTTCAAAAAGGAAGGGAACAGAACCAGAAGTGGCCGAGGTGGGCCTTACTGCTAAGAGTCAGATCTGGAAGGCCAGGCTGAGCGGGGTTACTTTAGAAGACACAGGCAGTTGTGATCTATCGCAGCAACCATGAGCGTGCTGGAGAACTGGGAGGAAGATTGGACTTGTTCTCGCAATTCTACACATCGGCCAGAAGTGTGGTGTACAGGGAAAGGGCCTGTAAGGCATATTTCAATTCTGTTAGTTAATGTTAAACTAGCTTTTCTTTAGTTTGGTGTATTAGTTGCTTGATAAGTAAATGTTTGATCGATATTGATTTTCTTGGTTTGTCAAAGGTTAAAAACGTGAAATCAGGTCCTTCAGTTATTTTTGTTGGTGATTTGGGAAATTCATCTCTTTTTAAAAGTTATCAGTCCCTGCGGAGATTGTAATCAACAAATTTAGAAACATTACTCTCCGTCTCTTCATCTAAGTCATTAACAGAGATTGTAAATAGCTGAGGCTCCAGCACTGATCCTTGCTGCACCCACGAGTCTCTGCCTGTCAACTTCAAAATGCCCCATTTATCCCTACTCCCTGCTTCCTGTCCGCTAACCAATATTTTATCCATCCCAGTATTATCGCCCCCAACTCCCTCTGTCCTTTTACATCTTTTGTGTGGCACCTTTTATTGAGATGAATCCAGAATATCTGCTGTTTCCCCCAGACCGAACTGGCCGGAACATCTTCAAATACCTGGATAAATGATCCAAACCCCATTTCCCTTTCCTAACACCGTGTAGACCTTCTCTAAACAAACGCTGATTTTGTAAACGTGATCTTCCGACTTCCTGAGGAATAGATTCCAGCCCCTTTCCCAACAACCGGCTTAACCGACCCCCACTTCCCTGCTTTCTCTCTCCATCCCCTTCTCACCCCCTCCACCCCAGATACTGACGCGACCCCCAACCCCGGACACTGACCCCCACCCCCGGACACTGACCACCCCCGGACACTGACCCCCCCACCCCCGGACACTGACCCCCACCCCCGGACACTGACCACCCTCGGACACTGACCCCCCACCCCCGGACACTGACCACCCTCGGACACTGACCCCCCACCCCCGGACACTGACCACCCTCCGACACTGACCCCCCCGACACTGACCCCCCACCCCCGGACACTGAATCCCCCCACCCCCGGACACTGACCACCCCCGGACACTGACCCCCCCCCCAGACACTGACCCCCCCGACACTGACCCCCAACCCCCAGACACTGAACCTCCCCCGGACACTGACCACCCCCGGACACTGACTCCCCCCTCAGACACTGACTCCCTCCCTGGCCAGACACTGACCCCCACCCATGGACACTGACCCCCACCCCCCGACACTGACCCCCACCCCCCAACACTGA
This sequence comes from Cetorhinus maximus, assembly GCF_964194155.1. Lineage (NCBI taxonomy): Eukaryota > Metazoa > Chordata > Chondrichthyes > Lamniformes > Cetorhinidae > Cetorhinus > Cetorhinus maximus. Next base: position 99,538 of record NW_027596224.1, on the reverse strand, counting down.
CCCCCACCCCCCGACACTGACCCCCACCACCCAACACTGACCCCCAACCCCCCGGACACTGACCCCCACCCCGGATACTGACCCCCACGCCGGATACTGACCCCCACCTCCCGGACACTGACCCCCCACCTCCCGGACACTGACCCCCCCAGGACACTGACCCCCCCCACCCCCGCCCCCCGGACACTAACTTCTGCTCCAGGACACTGACCTTCCCAGGACACTGACACCCTCTGGACACTGACCACCCTCTGGACAGTGACCTCCTCACCTCAGACACTGATCCCCACCCCCTGAGACAGACCCCCCTCCACTCCACCCAGGCACTGAGCACCTGCACTGGATACTGATTCCCCCGGACACTGACCCCCCCGGACACTGACCCACCCCCCCGGACACTGACCCACCCCCCCATCACTGACCCACCCCCCCGGACACTGACCCCATCCCCCGGACACTGACCCCCCTGGACACTGACCCACCCCCCCATCACTGACCCACCCCCCCGGACACTGACCCACCCCCCCATCACTGACCCACCCCCCCGGACACTGACCCCATCCCCCGGACACTGACCCCATTCCCCGGACACTGACCCACCCCCCCATCACTGACCCACCCCCCCATCACTGACCCACCCCCCCGGACACTGACCCCATCCCCCGGACACTGACCCCATTCCCCGGACACTGACCCACCCCCCCATCACTGACCCACCCCCCCATCACTGACCCACCCCCCCGGACACTGACCCCATCCCCCGGACACTGACCCCATTCCCCGGACACTGACCCACCCCCCCGGACACTGACCCACCCCCCCGGACACTGACCCCATCCCCCGGACACTGACCCCATTCCCCGGACACTGACCCACCCCCCCATCACTGACCCACCCCCCCAGACACTGACCCACCCCCCCGGACACTGACCCATCCCCCGGACACTGACCCCATCCCCCGGACACTGACCCCATTCCCCGGACACTGACCCACCCCCCCATCACTGACCCACCCCCCCATCACTGACCCACCCCCCCGGACACTGACCCCATCCCCCGGACACTGACCCCATTCACAGGACAACTGACCCACCCCCCCGGACACTGACCCACCCCCCCGGACACTGACCCCATCCCCCGGACACTGACCCCATTCCCCGGACACTGACCCACCCCCCCATCACTGACCCACCCCCCCATCACTGACCCACCCCCCCGGACACTGACCCCATCCCCCCATCACTGACCCACCCCCCCGGACACTGACCCACCCCCCCATCACTGACCCACCCCCCCGGACACTGACCCACCCCCCCATCACTGACCCACCCCCCCATCACTGACCCCACCTCCCCAGACACTGACCCCATCCCCCGGACACTGACCCCATTCCCCGGACACTGATCCTCTCACCTGGCTCCATTCCCGAGCCCCCGGCCCGGCTCCGGCTCCTTTCCCCGGGGCGGCTCCGGGTTAAAATCCGCCGCTAAAACCTCAGCGAAACGTCACAAGGTCCCGGGGGCCTGAGCTCAAAATAAACCGGGAAAGGGCCGCAGAGACTGACCCCCCCCCCCCCCAGACTGAGCCCCCCCAGACTGACCCCCCCCCCAGACTGACCCCCCCCCTACCAGACTGAGCCCCCCCAGACTGACCCCCCCCCCCCCCCAGACTGACCCCCCCAGACTGACCCCCCCCCCAGACTGACCCCCCAGACTGACCCCCCCCCAACCACCGGACTGACCCCCCCCCCCAACCACCGGACTGACCCCCCCCCCCAACCACCGGACTGACCCCCCCCCCAGACTGACCCCCCCCCCAGACTGACCCCCCGCCCCCCCCTCCAGACTGACCCCCCCCCCAGACTGACCCCCCCCAGACTGACCCCCCCCCCCCCCCCCCCTCCAGACTGACCCACCCAGACTGACCCCCCCAGACTGACCCCCCCCCAACCACCGGACTGACCCCCCCCCCCCCCAGACTGACCCCCCCCCCCAGACTGACCCCCCCCCCCAGACTGACCCCCCCCCCAGACTGACCCCCCCCCAGACTGACCCCCCCCCCAGACTGACCCCCCGCCCCCCCCTCCAGACTGACCCCCCCCAGACTGACCCCCCCCACCCAGACTGACCTCCCCCCCGCAGACTGACCCCCCCCGCCAGACTGACCACCCCCCCCCACCAGACTGACCCCCCCAGACTGACCACCCCAGACTGACCCCCACCAGACTGACCACCCCAGACTGACCACCCCCCCCGCACACTGATCCCCCCCCAGACTGACCCCCCCCTCACCCAGACTGACCCCCCCCCCACAGACTGACACGCCCCCCCCCCAGACTGACCCCCCCGCAGACTGACCCCCCCCAAGACTGACCCCCACCAGACTGACCCCCTCAGACTGACCCCCCCCAGACTGACCCCCTCCAGACTGACCCCCCCAGACTGACACCCCCCCACCAGACTGACCCCCCCAGACTGACCCCCTCCAGACTGACCCCCTCCAGACTGACACCCCCCCAGACTGACACCCCCCTGAGACTGACCCCCCCAGACTGACCCCCCACAGACTGACCGCCCCCAGACTGAGCACACCCCCCAAACTGACCCCCCCTAGACTGACCCCCCCAGACTGAGCACCCCCCAAGACTGACACCCCAAGACTGAGCCCCCCCAGACTGTCCACCCCCAGACTGACCCCCCCCAAACTGACCACCCCCAGACTGACCCCCCCCAGACTGACCGCCCCCAGACTGAGCCCCCCAGACTGAGCCCCCCAGACTGAGCTCCCCCCAAACTGACACCCCCCAGACTGACCCCCCCAGACTGAGCACCCCCCCAGACTGACCCCCCCAGACTGAGCCCCCCCAGACTGTCCACCCCCATACTGACCCCCCCCCCAGACTGACCACCCCCAGACTGAGCCCCCCAGAATGAGCCCCCCCCCAGACTGACCCCCCCCCAGACTGAAGACTGAACCCCCCCACAGACTGACCCCCTCGCAGACAGACCCCCCCAGACTGAACCCCCCAGACTGAGCCCCCCAGACTGACCCCCCCAGACTGAGCCCCCCAGACTGAGCACCCCCCCAGACTGACCCCCCCAGACTGACCCCCCCAGACTGAGAACCCCCCCCAGACTAACCCACCCAGACTGAGCCCCCGCAGACTGTCCACCCCCAGAGTGACCACCCCCCAGACTGACCACCCCCAGACTGACCCCCCCAGACTGACCGCCCCCAGACTGAGCCCCCGAGACTGAGCCCCCCAGACTGCCCCTCCCAGACTGACCCCCCCTAGACTGACCCCCTCCAGACTGAAGACTGAACCCCCCCACAGACTGACCCACCCCAGACTGAACCACCCCAGGACTGAATCCCCCCAGACTGACCCCCCCCCAGACTGACTCCCCCAGACTGACCCCCCCCCAGACTGACTCCCCCAGACTGACCCCCCCACAGACTGACCCCCCCAGATTGAGCCCCCCCAGACTGACCCCCCCAGACTGACACCCCCCCCAGACTGACACCCCGCCAGACTGACACCCCCCAGGCTAACCCCACCAGACTGAGCACCCTCAGACTGAGCCCCCCACCTCCCCAAGACAGACACCCCTGGTATAACCCTCCCCCCACTTCAGAGCATCCCCCCAGGAGTAAAACCCCTGGGACTGATTGACTCCACCCCCCAGGCTGACCCTTCTGTTCCAGACTGACCCCGACCCCAGACTGACCCCCCCCACCCCCAGTACTGACCCCTCCCCAGACTGACCCCCCCACAGGGGACACCCCCAGTACTGACCCCTCCCCAGACTGAACCCCCCCCCCCACCCCCCCCCACCACCCCTAGTACTGACCCCGACCCCAGACTGACCCCCCCCACCCCCAGTACTGACCCCTCCCCAGACTGATCCCCCCACCAGGTTGACGTCCCCCAGGACTGATCCCCCCTGGCCCTGACCCCCTCTGGGACTGAGCCCCCCACCAGTCTGACCCCTCCCCCAGACTGAACCTACCCCCCTACCCCCCCCACACTTGACTTAACCACCCGCCCCCCCAACTGACCTATCCCCCAGACTGATACCCCCCACCAGGACTGAGCCCCCCTCCAAGACTGAACCCCCCCCCCCCCTCCTTGGGACTGTCCACCCCAGGACAGGCCACCCGAGACTGAACCCTCCTGCCCCCAGACAGACCTCCTGGGACTGACCCCACCTTTGCCTCCACCCCAGGACTGACCCGCAGGGACTTACCTGCCCGAGCTGACCCCGCTGGGGACTGAGCCCCCTCCCCCGGCACTGACGCTCAGGATTGTCACCCCTGATACTGACCCCCAAAGATTGACCTCCAAGGACTGGCCATCCCTGGGACTGATCAAATGCTGCCTCCTCTCCCTGGGGCTGACCACACCAGGACTGACACCACTACACTACTGATTCCCAGGACTGACCCCCAGGACTGACCCCTGGGACTGACCCCCAGGACTGACCCCCAGGACTGACCCCTGGGACTGACCCCTGGGACTGACCTGAGACTGACCCCGTGAACTGATCCCCTGGGACTGACCCCTGGGACTGACCCCCAGGACTGACCCCTGGGACTGACCTGAGACTGACCCCGTGAACTGATCCCCTGGGACTGACCACCCTAACCCTGACCACCTCCGGACTGAGACTGAGACTGAACCCCTCCCACATGGTCCTGAGCCCTGTGACCGACCCCAAGGACTGACCGCCCCAAGTCTGACCCCAGGACTGACTTGGAGTGACCCCCCCAGACTGAGCCCCCGGACTGACCCTGACCCCAGGACTGACCCCCAGGAATGACCCTGGACTGAACCACTGAAAATGACCCAGGACTGATCCTGACCCAGGGCTTGGCTCCCCAAGACTGACCCTGGGACTGACCTCCCGGGACCGACCCGCCCAGGACTGACCCTGGGATTGACCCCAAACTGACCCCATGACAGACCCAGACTGATCCTCCCGGCCTGACCCCGGACTGGGCCCCAGGACAGACCCCTGGGACTGACCCCAAACTAGGCCCCAGGACTGACTCCCCTATAGGAGCCTGGGACTGAACCTACACTGAACCCAGACTGACCCAGTACAGATCCCACACTGACCTAGGACTGACCTGGGACTGACCCCAGAAACTGACCTCACCCTAGACACTAACCCCACCGCCCATCTCCCCCCCCCACCCCCCCTCCCAAAACGGCCGCTTGTCTGAACTCAAACACACTGAAGGACAATAAGTGATCAATAAACCACTGATAATATCTCCTTCTGAATTCAGTCTTTAACTAGTTTCATTCCATGCTGCTGTCCATCCTGTACACGAGAAACGGAGTAAGATATAAATAGAAAGTGAGGAAGCGTAAAGAATATATAATTTTTTCCAATGTTACTGTGGGGTATTTTGAAGCAGGCTCGTGGGGGCCCTGTGTATGTTTGTTTGTGACTAGTTTAATTAGGCTGAAGACAGTCAGACTGTAAGCTTAAATCATCAAAGGGTTAGGTGTAAATCATCAAAGGGTTAGGTGTAAATCATCAAAGGGTTAGGTGTAAAGCAGGCATTTTGAAGTGGAAAGACACAAGCTAAGATGGGATACAAGTAGATGCAATTTGAATAGGAATTTGCATTAGGAAATAAATGAGGAGTGAATTTTAACTTGAATTTTAAAGAGAAATTAAAGGAAGTTTTACAACTGGCAAAGTTCATAAATAAACAAAGCAAAGTTATTAAGTTTATTTTTTCCGAAAGTGGTGGCTATAAAGACAACATGAAATATTTTTAGATCCTGGGAAAGGTAAATTTCAAAAGGAAGTTATAAACAATGGGTTTAAAGATGAAAGGGGAAAAATGTACTTAAGGAAAGATTGAAAGCCATGTGATCTTGAAGAAAGTGCTGATAGCTTGTGATAGCTTGGCCAAGTTTCCCTTTGGGATTTGGTCAGTCTGGCAATTACCACCGGCCATATCACAACAAGAAATAACAAGAAAACACTCGGAAGGGTGGAAAGTAGAAAAGCCACTTCTTGCAGAGCAGACCCATCGAGGACGCGGCAGGGAGAAAGGGTGGAAACTGACACAATCTTCCAATTCGCAGTGGATATGAGAGTGGGAGCTGGCAACCGGAAGATTGTGGATATTACATTGTAAAAAAGGAAGAGGGATAAACTCAGCAGCTACAGAACAGTTAGCTGAACATGGATGCTGGGGAAATGTTTAGAGATAATCTGAGAAAAAAATAATTGTCACTTGGAAGAAAATTGGTTAATAAATGAAGGTCAGCACAGATTTGTTAAAGACCAATCATTAAAAAAAGGACAATGCCATTCAGCCCATCATGTCTGTGACAGTTGTAAAAGCCACCCAGTCTAACCCCACTTTCCAATCTTGGTCTGTAGTCCTGTCGTTTAGCATCTCAAGCACATATCCAGGCACTTCTTTAAATGCGATGAGGGCTTCTGCCTCTGTCACTTTTCCAGGCAGTAAATTCCAGATCTACACCACCCCCTGGGTGAAAAAAATACTTCTCAGCTCCCTCTAATCCTTCCACTAACTACTTTAAATCTACATCCCTGCTTATTGCCATCTCTGCAAATGGAAATAGGTCCTTTCTATTTAGACTCTCATAATTTTATACACCTCAGTTAAATCTCCCTTCAACCTCCCATGTTCCAAATAGAACAGTCCCAGGCTACCCGATCTTTCCTCATAACTAAAAATTCCCATTCCTGGGGAAATCCCTGTAAATCCTCTCTGTTCCCTCTCTAGTGCAGTCACATTTTTCCTGTAATGCAGTGACTAGTACACAACGCTCGAGCTGTGGTCGAACTAGTGTTTTATACAGTTCTTGTATAACCCCCCAGCTCTTATATTCAATGCCTTGGCTAATAAATGAAAGGATCCCATGTGCCTTCTTAACCACCTTTTATCAACCTGTCCTGCTACATTCAGGGATCTGTGGACATTCACTCTAACTCTGTTTCTCTACACTCTCAGTATCCTTCCATTTATTGTGTAATCCTTTGCTTTGTTTGCCCTTCCCAAGTGTATTGCCTCACACGTCTCCAGATTGAATTCCATTTGTCACAGTTCCACCCATCGGATTAAACCATTGATATCTTCCTGCAGTCTTTTGTCACATTCGCAAACTTCTTCATGTTCCCTCTACAATTAAGTCTAAATCATTGATATTCCACAAACAGCAAAAAACCCAGTACCATAATCTGCGGAACCCCACTAGAAACAGCCTTCCAGTTGCAAAAATGACTGTCGATCATAACCCTTTGCTTCCTGCCAACATGTCAGTTTTAGATCCAATTTGCCTCTTTCCCTTGGGTCACATGGGTTTTTCCTTTTATAACCAATCCGCTTTGAACAGCTGACTATTAAAGGTGACAAGTCACCAGACCGGAATTAATGTATCTGACGATACGGAGGGAATTTCAGAGGCTCTGGCCCATAATCCCCCAATCCTCCTGGGATAGAGGGGAGTTGCCAGAGGAGTGGGGAACTGCTAATGTTATACCCTTGTTCAGAAAAAGGTGTAAGGATAAACACAGAAACTACAGGCCCAGGCAGTTTAATCTTAGTGGTCGAAAAGCTTTTAGAAATGATAATTTGGGACAAAATGAACATTCACTTGGACAATTGTGGATTAATTAAGGAAAGCCAGCAAAAATTTGTTAAGGGCAAATTGTGTTTAACTAACTTGGTTGAGTTTTTTGATGAGATTATAGAGAGTTGGAGGCTCATGTTGGAGGAGCAATGAAAATGCTGGCCAAGCCAGCGACACCCACATCCCATGAAAGAAAGAAATGTGGTTGGTGTGGTGTATATTGCAGGGGTTCCCCTTTTCCCTCAGAGACCCTCCCCACACTCCATTTCGTGACACCTGATTCACGTGTGTTTGGCTTGAACAGAATCGCCAGTGAGACAAGTTTCTTCAGATAATTCACCGTCACTTTATTGAATCACCCACAACCGCACGGAACACAACCCAAAGTTTTAAACAACCTATTCCCAGTACCGGACACAAAGGGTTGAATTTTTTTGAGCGTGCGGGTGCCACGCCCAAACTGCTCGAGCGTAAAATGAGGCATGACGACATCGGGCGAGTGTCCCGACATCATCGCGCACTTGCGCGATATTTCAGTCAGTGGGCGTGCGCTGGAGTTGGCGATGCACCCGCTGACAATTAGAAGGGCCAGTAGGGCCATTAACAATGTAATGAAATGTTATTTTTTGCTGCCTGTCCAACCTTACGGTTGACGGACAGGCAAAAAGGCCAAACGGCCTTTACATTTTTTAGGAAACCTCATCCACGGGCAGGATGAGGTTTCCAACAGCAAATAAAAATAAAATCAAATGTTTTAAATTTAATTAATAACATGTCCCTGCCCATGTGACAGAGTGGCACAAGGGGACATGTTTTATACCATTTTAGAAACCTTTATTTTTTATTTTGAAAACTGTTCATCTCCCTGACGCAGCCCCGTGTCTCAGGGACATTTTCAAGCCCGCGCCCGGGCACATGCTGCACTCCCACCGACAGGCAGCGCTGCTGCTCGCTTTGCATGCTGGGTAGGCCTTAATTAGCCCGCCAGGGTGAAATCGCCATTGGACCCCGATCGAGGGCAGCAGTCAGCTTCTCGACTGCCCCTGCCTACCCCCTCCGAGCCCACCCAACGAGGGAAAAATCCTCCCCAAAGTCACTGCAACTCAGTTAAAACACAGGCAAACCTCCACATCCTGTCCTGAAACCATAAGAAAAATCCCTCAGACCAGCATCACCAAGATATGGCTGAAACAAGTTAGAAGGTACCAGCAAAAAACACAGTTTTCTCCCCAAACCTTCACAAAACCCTCAGACCAATATCACTACGATTTGGCTGAAACTTACAATCCCCAACATGGCTGGTCTGGCCGGTGTTGACCTTAGGCCTGAGTCAAGGTGACCAAACTCAACCCTTCTTCCAACTGTAGGCCAGATGCTCAGACCTGCTCTGCTTTTATAATAATTTAATTCAGACATGTCAAAACATATCTCCTGTTGTTCCAGTGTCCATTTAGTTGATTCCACACAAAGTCCAGACAAATGTCATCAGCTCCTGCTGTTTGAAACAATACAGGGTTTTCCATGGAAGATGGACCCAGACGAATATTATTAGTTCTCATTGTGTGAGCAATTCGCCTGCTGTTAGAGTTGGCACAGTAACAGCACAGTAACAGCACAGTTACAGCACAGTATCAGCACAGTAACAGCACAGTGACAGCACAGTAACAGCACAGTGACAGCACAGTAACAGCACAGTGACAGCACAGTAACAGCACAGTTACAGCACAGTATCAGCACAGTAACAGCACAGTGACAGCACAGTATCAGCACAGTAACAGCACAGTTACAGCACAGTAACAGCACAGTAACAGCACAGTAACGGCACAGTAACAGCACAGTTACAGCACAGTGACAGCCCAGTGACAGCACAGTAACAGCACAGTAACAGCACAGTTACAGCACAGTAACAGTACAGTAACAGCACAGTTACAGCACAGTATCAGCACAGTAACAGCACAGTGACAGCCCAGTAACAGCGCAGTGACAGCACAGTAACAGCACAGTATCAGCACAGTGACAGCACAGTGACAGCACAGTAACAGCTCAGTATCAGCACAGTAACAGCAGAGTAACAGTACAGTAACAGCACAGTAACAGCACAGTAACAGCACAGTAACAGCACAGTGACGGCACAGTAAAAGCACACTTACAGCACAGTAACAGCACAGTGACAGCACAGTAACAGCCCAGTTACAGCACAGTAACAGCCCAGTTACAGCACAGTAACAGCACAGTAATAGCACAGTGACAGCCCAGTAACAGCACAGTGACAGCACAGTAACAGCACAGTAACAGCACAGTAACAGCACAATGACAGCACAGTAACAGCACAGTGACAGCCCAGTTACAGCACAGTAACAGCACAGTGACAGCACAGTAACAGCCCAGTAACAGCACAGTTACAGCACAGTAACAGCAGAGTAACAGCACAGTTACAGCACAGTATCAGCAAAGTAACAGCACAGTGACAGCCCAGTAACAGCACAGTGACAGCACAGTAACAGCACAGTATCAGCACAGTAACAGCACAGTGACAGCACAGTGACAGCCCAGTGACAGCACAGTAACAGCCCAGTTACAGCACAGTAACAGCCCAGTTACAGCACAGTAACAGCACAGTAACAGCACAGTTACAGCACAGTATCATCACAGTAACAGCACAGTGACAGCCCAGTAACAGCACAGTGACAGCACAGTAACAGCACAGTAACAGCCCAGTTACAGCACAGTAATAGCACAGTGACAGCACAGTAACAGCACAGTGACGGCACAGTAACAGCACAGTTACAGCGCAGTAACAGCACAGTAACAGCACAGTGACGGCACAGTATCAGCAGTGACGGCACAGTAACAGCACAGTAACAGCACAGTTACAGCACAGTGACGGCACAGTAACAGCAGTGACGGCACAGTAACAGTACAGTAACAGCACAGTAACAGCACAGTAACAGCACAGTGACGGCACAGTAACAGCACACTTACAGCACAGTAACAGCACAGTAACAGCACAGTGACAGCACAGTGACAGCACAATAACAGCACAGTAACAGCACAGTGACAGCACAGTGACAGCACAGTAAAAGCACAGCAACAGTACAGTAACAGCACAGTTACAGCACAGTAACAGCACAGTAACAGCACAGTAACAGCACACTTACAGCACAGTGACAGCACAGTAACAGCACAGTAACAGCACACTTACAGCACAGTGACAGCACAGTGACAGCACAGTAACAGCACAGTAACAGCACAGTAACAACACAGTGACAGCACAGTAACAGCACAGTTACAGCACAGTAACAGCACAGTAACAGCCCAGTAACGGCACAGTGACAGCACAGTGACAGCACAGTAACAGCAAAGCAACAGTACAGTAACAGCACAGTTACAGCACAGTAACAGCACAGTAACAGCACAGTAACAGCACACTTACAGCACAGTGACAGCACAGTAACAGCACAGTAACAGCACAGTGAGAGCCCAGTGACAGCACAGTGACAACACAGTAACAGCACAGTGACAGCACAGTAACAACACAGTGACAGCACAGTAACAGCACAGTGACGGCACAGTAACAGCACAGTAACAGCACAGGAACAGCACAGCAACAGTACAGTAACGGCACAGTGACGGCACAGTAACAGCACAGTAAAAGCACAGTGACAGCACAGTAAAAGCACAGTAACAGCACAGTGGCAGAACAGTAACAGCACAGTAATAGCACAGTAACAGCACAGTAACAGCACACTTAAAGCACAGTGACAGCACAGTAACAGCACAGTAACAGCACAGTGACAGCACAGTGACAGCACAGTGACAGCACAGTAACAGCACAGTGACAGCACAGTAACAGCACAGTAACAGCACAGTGACAGCACAGTAACAGCACAGTAACAGAACAGTTACAACACAGTAACAGCACAGTAACAGCACAGTAACAGCACAGTGACAGCACAGTAACAGCACAGTGACAGCACAGTAACAGCAGTTACAACACAGTAACAGCACAGTAACAGCACAGTAACAGCACAGCAACAGCACAGTGACAGCACAGTAACAGCACAGTGAGGGCACAGTAAAAGCACAGTAACAGCACAGTGACAGCACAGTAACAGCACAGTAACAGCACAGTGAGGGCACAGTAACAGCACAGTAACAGCACAGTGACAGCACAGTAACAGCACAGTGAGGGCACAGTAACAGTACAGTAACAGCACAGTGACAAAACAGTAACAGCACAGTAACAGCACAGTGACAGCACAGTAACAGCACAGTAACAGCACAGTGAGGGCACAGTAACAGCACAGTAACAGCACAGTAACAGCACAGTGATGGCACAGTAACAGCACAGTAACAGAACAGTAAATGCACAGTGACAGCACAGTTACAGCACAGTGACGGCAGAGTAACAGCAGTGACGGCACAGTAACAGCACAGTAACAGCACAGTAACAGCACAGTAACAGCACAGTAACAGCACAGTGACAGCACAGTGACAGCACAGTAACAGCACAGCAACAGTACAGTAACAGCACAGTGACGGCACAGTAACAGCAGTGATGGCACAGTAATAGCACAGTGACAGCACAGTAACAGCACAGTAACAGCACAGTGACAGCACAGTAACAGCACAGTAACAGCACAGTAACAGCACAGTGAGAGCACAGTTACAGCACAGTGACAGCACAGTAACAGCAGTGAAGGTACAGTAACAGTACAGTAACAGCACAGTGACAGCACAGTAACAGCACAGTGACGGCACAGTAACAGCACACTTACAGCACAGTAACAGCTCAGTAACAGCACAGTGAGAGCACAGTGACGGCACAGTAACAGCACAATACAGCACAGTAACAGCACAGTAACAGCACAGTTACAGCACAGTATCATCACAGTAACAGCACAGTGACAGCCCAGTAACAGCACAGTGACAGCACAGTAACAGCACAGTAACAGCCCAGTTACAGCACAGTAATAGCACAGTGACAGCACAGTAACAGCACAGTGACGGCACAGAAACAGCACAGTTACAGCACAGTAACAGCACAGTAACAGCACAGTGACGGCACAGTAACAGCAGTGACGGCACAGTAACAGTACAGTTACAGCACAGTGACGGCACAGTAACAGCAGTGACGGCACAGTAACAGCACAGTAACAGCACAGTAACAGCACAGTGACGGCACAGTAACAGAACACTTACAGCACAGTAACAGCACAGTAACAGCACAGTGACAGCACAGTGACAGCACAATAACAGCACAGTAACAGCACAGTGACAGCACAGTGAGAGCACAGTAAAAGCACAGCAACAGTACAGTAACAGCACAGTTACAGCACAGTAACAGCACAGTAACAGCACAGTAACAGCACACTTACAGCACAGTGACAGCACAGTAACAGCACAGTAACAGCACAGTGACAGCACAGTGACAGCACAGTGACAGCACAGTAACAGCACAGTAACAGCACAGTAACAACACAGTGACAGCACAGTAACAGCACAGTGATGGCACAGTAACAGCACAGTAACAGCACAGTAACAGCACAGTGACAGCACAGTAACAGCACAGTAACAGCACAGTAACAGCACAGTGACAGCACAGTGACAGCACAGTAACAGCACAGTAACAGCACAGTAACAGCACAGTGACAGCACAGTAACAGCACAGTGACAGCACAGTAACAGCACAGTGACAGCACAGTAACAGCAGTTACAACACAGTAACAACACAGTAACAGCACAGTAACAGCATAGTGACAGCACAGTGAGAGCACAGTAACAGCACAGTGAGGGCACAGTAACAGCACAGTAACAGCACAGTGACAGCATAGTAACAGCACAGTGAGGGCACAGTAACAGCACAGTAACAGCACAGTGACAGCACAGTAACAGCACAGTAACAGCACAGCAACAGCACAGTGGCAGCACAGTGACAGCACAGTAACAGCACAGTAACAGCACAGTGAGGGCACAGTAACAGCACAGTAACAGCACAGTAACAGCACAGCAACAGTACAGTAATAGCACAGTGACGGCACAGTAACAGCACAGTGACAGCACAGTAACAGCACAGTGACAGCACAGTAACAGCACAGTAACAGCACAGTGACAGCACAGTAACAGCACAGTAACAGCACAGTGAGGGCACAGTAACAGCACAGTAACAGCACAGTGACAGCACAGTAACAGCACAGTGAGGGCACAGTAACAGCACAGTAACAGCACAGTGACAGCACAGTAACAGCACAGTAACAGCACAATAACAGCTCAGTGACAGCAGAGTAACAGCACAGTAACAGCACAGTGAGGGTACAGTAACAGCACAGTAACAGCACAGCAACAGCACAGTGACAGCACAGTAACAGCACAGTGAGGGCACAGTAACAGCACAGTAAAGGCCCAGTTACAGCACAGTAACAGCACAGTAACAGCACAGTGAAAGCACAGTGACAGCACAGCAACAGCACAGTGACGACACAGTGACAGCACAGTAACAGCCCAGTGACAGCACAGTAACAGCTCAGTAACGGCACAGTGAGGGCACAGTAACAGCAGAAACAGCCCAGTAACAGCTCAGTAACAGCACAGTGCCAGGAAAGTAACAGCACAGTAACAGCTCAGTAACAGCACAGTAACAGCTCAGTAACAGCACAGTGACGGCACAGTAACAGCACAGTGACGGCACAGTGACAGCTCAGTAACAGCACAGTGACAGCACAGTGACAGCACAGTAACAGCTCAGTATCAGCACAGTGACAGCACAGTGACAGGACAGTAACGGCACAGTAACAGCACAGTAACAGCACAGTGACAGCACAGTGACGGCACAGTAACAGCACAGTGACAGCACAGTAACAGCACAGTGACAGCACAGTGACAGCACAGTAACAGCACAGTAACAGCACAGTGACAGCACAGTAACAGCACAGTGAGGGCACAGTAACAGCACAGTAACAGCACAGTGACAGCACAGTAACAGCACAGTGAGGGCACAGTAACAGCACAGTAACAGCACAGTGACAGCACAGTAACAGCACAGTAACAGCACAGTAACAGCACAGTGACAGCACAGTAACAGCACAGTAACAGCACAGTGACAGCACAGTAACAGCACAGTAACAGCACAATTACAACACAGTAACAGCACAGTAACAGCACAGTAACAGCACAGTGAGAGCACAGTGACAGCACAGTAACAGCACAGTGACAGCACAGTAACAGCAGTTACAACACAGTAACAGCACAGTAACAGCACAGTGACAGCACAGTGACAGCACAGTAACAGCAAAGCAACAGTACAGTAACAGCACAGTTACAGCACAGTAACAGCACAGTAACAGCACAGTAACAGCACACTTACAGCACAGTGACAGCACAGTAACAGCACAGTGACGGCACAGTAACAGCACAGTAACAGCACAGTAACAGCACACTTACAGCACAGTGACAGCACAGTAACAGCACAGTAACAGCACAGTGACAGCACAGTGACAGCACAGTGACAGCACAGTAACAGCACAGTGACAGCACAGTAACAACACAGTGACAGCACAGTAACAGCACAGTGACGGCACAGTGACGGCACAGTAACAGCACAGTAAAAGCAGAGTGACAGAACAGTAAAAGCACAGTAACAGCACAGTGGCAGCACAGTAACAGCACAGTAACAGCACAGTAACAGCACAGTAACAGCACACTTACAGCACAGTAACAGCACAGTAACAGCACAGTGACAGCACAGTGACAGCACAGTAACAGCACAGTGACAGCACAGTAACAGCACAGTAACAGCACAGTGACAGCACAATAACAGCACAGTAACAGAACAGTTACAACACAGTAACAGCACAGTAACAGCACAGTGACAGCACAGTAACAGCACAGTGACAGCACAGTAACAGCACAGTGACAGCACAGTAACAGCAGTTACAACACAGTAACAGCACAGTAACAGCACAGTAACAGCACAGTGACAGCACAGTGAGAGCACAGTAACAGCACAGTGAGGGCACAGTAAAAGCACAGTAACAGCACAGTGACAGCACAGTAACAGCACAGTAACAGCACAGTGAGGGCACAGTAACAGCACAGTAACAGCACAGTGACAGCACAGTAACAGCACAGTGAGGGCACAGTAACAGTACAGTAACAGCACAGTGACAGCACAGTAACAGCACAGTAACAGCACAGTGACAGCACAGTAACAGCACAGTAACAGCACAGTGAGGGCACAGTAAGAGCACAGTAACAGCACAGTAACAGCACAGTGACAGCACAGTAACAGCACAGCAACAGTACAGTGACAGCCCAGTGACAGCACAGTGACAACACAGTAACAGCACAGTGACAGCACAGTAACAACACAGTGACAGCACAGTAACAGCACAGTGACGGCACATTAACAGCACAGTAACAGCACAGTAACAGCACAGCAACAGTACAGTAACGGCACAGTGACAGCACAGTAACAGCACAGTGAGGGCACAGTAAAAGCACAGTAACAGCACAGTGACAGCACAGTAACAGCACAGTAACAGCACAGTGAGGGCACAGTAACAGCACAGTAACAGCACAGTGACAGCACAGTAACAGCACAGTGAGGGCACAGTAACAGTACAGTAACAGCACAGTGACAAAACAGTAACAGCACAGTAACAGCACAGTGACAGCACAGTAACAGCACAGTAACAGCACAGTGAGGGCACAGTAACAGCACAGTAACAGCACAGTGATGGCACAGTAACAGCACAGTAACTGAACAGTATCAGCACAGTGACAGCACAGTTACAGCACAGTGACGGCAGAGTAACAGCAGTGACGGCACAGTAACAGCACAGTAACAGCACAGTAACAGCACAGTAACAGCACAGTAACAGCACAGTGACGGCACAGTAACAGCACACTTACAGCACAGTAACAGCACAGTGACAGCACAGTGACAGAACAGTAACAGCACAGCAGCAGTACAGTAACAGCACAGTGACGGCACAGTAACAGCAGTGATGGCACAGTAATAGCACAGTGACAGCACAGTAACAGCACAGTAACAGCACAGTGACAGCACAGTAACAGCACAGTAACAGCACAGTAGCAGCACAGTGACAGCACAGTTACAGCACAGTGACAGCACAGTAACAGCAGTGAAGGTACAGTAACAGTACAGTAACAGCACAGTGACAGCACAGTAACAGCACAGTGACGGTACAGTAACAGCACACTTACAGCACAGTAACAGCACAGTAACAGCACAGTGACAGCACAGTGACAGCACAGTAACAGCACAGCAAAAGTACAGTAACAGCACAGTTACAGCACAGTAACAGCACAGTAACAGCCCAGTAACGGCACAGTGACAGCACAGTGACAGCACAGTAACAGCACAGTGACGGCACAGTAACAGCACACTTACAGCACAGTAACAGCACAGTAACAGCACAGTGACAGCACAGTGACAGCACAGTAACAGCACAGCAACAGTACAGTAACAGCACAGTTACAGCACAGTAACAGCACAGTGAGGGCACAGTAACAGCAGTTACAACACAGTAACAGCACAGTAACAGCACAGTAACAGCACAGTGACAGCACAGTGACAGCACAGTAACAGCACAGTGAGGGCACAGTAAAAGCACAGTAACAGCACAGTGACAGCACAGTAACAGCACAGTGAGGGCACAGTAACAGCACAGTAACAGCACAGTGACAGCACAGTAACAGCACAGTAACAGCACAGCAACAGCACAGTAAAAGCACAGTGACAGCACAGTAACAGCAGTTACAACACAGTAACAGCACAGTAACAGCACAGTAACAGCACAGTGACAGCACAGTGACAGCACAGTAACAGCAGTTACAACACAGTAACAGCACAGTAACAGCACAGTAACAGCACAGTGACAGCACAGTGACAGCACAGTAACAGCACAGTGAGGGCACAGTCAAAGCACAGTAACAGCACAGTGACAGCACAGTAACAGCACAGTGAGGGCACAGTAACAGCACAGTAACAGCACAGTGACAGCACAGTAACAGCACAGTAACAGCACAGCAACAGCACAGTAAAAGCACAGTGACAGCACAGTAACAGCACAGTAACAGCACAGTGAGGGCACAGTAACAGCACAGTAACAGCACAGTAACAGCACAGTGACAGCACAGTAACAACACAGTGACAGCACAGTAACAGCACAGTGATGGCACAGTAACAGCACAGTAACAGCACGGTAACAGCACAGCAACAGTACTATAACAGCACAGTGACGGCACAGTAACAGCACAGTAACAGCACAGTGACAGCCCAGTGACAGCACAGTGACAACACAGTAACAGCACAGTGACAGCACAGTAACAACACAGTGACAGCACAGTAACAGCACAGTGACGGCACATTAACAGCACAGTAACAGCACAGTAACAGCACAGCAACAGTACAGTAACGGCACAGTGACAGCACAGTAACAGCACAGTGAGGGCACAGTAAAAGCACAGTAACAGCACAGTGACAGCACAGTAACAGCACAGTAACAGCACAGTGAGGGCACAGTAACAGCACAGTAACAGCACAGTGACAGCACAGTAACAGCACAGTGAGGGCACAGTAACAGTACAGTAACAGCACAGTGACAAAACAGTAACAGCACAGTAACAGCACAGTGACAGCACAGTAACAGCACAGTAACAGCACAGTGAGGGCACAGTAACAGCACAGTAACAGCACAGTGATGGCACAGTAACAGCACAGTAACTGAACAGTATCAGCACAGTGACAGCACAGTTACAGCACAGTGACGGCAGAGTAACAGCAGTGACGGCACAGTAACAGCACAGTAACAGCACAGTAACAGCACAGTAACAGCACAGTAACAGCACAGTGACGGCACAGTAACAGCACACTTACAGCACAGTAACAGCACAGTGACAGCACAGTGACAGAACAGTAACAGCACAGCAGCAGTACAGTAACAGCACAGTGACAGCACAGTAACAGCAGTGATGGCACAGTAATAGCACAGTGACAGCACAGTAACAGCACAGTAACAGCACAGTGACAGCACAGTAACAGCACAGTAACAGCACAGTAGCAGCACAGTGACAGCACAGTTACAGCACAGTGACAGCACAGTAACAGCAGTGAAGGTACAGTAACAGTACAGTAACAGCACAGTGACAGCACAGTAACAGCACAGTGACGGTACAGTAACAGCACACTTACAGCACAGTAACAGCACAGTAACAGCACAGTGACAGCACAGTGACAGCACAGTAACAGCACAGCAAAAGTACAGTAACAGCACAGTTACAGCACAGTAACAGCACAGTAACAGCCCAGTAACGGCACAGTGACAGCACAGTGACAGCACAGTAACAGCACAGTGACGGCACAGTAACAGCACACTTACAGCACAGTAACAGCACAGTAACAGCACAGTGACAGCACAGTGACAGCACAGTAACAGCACAGCAACAGTACAGTAACAGCACAGTTACAGCACAGTAACAGCACAGTAACAGCCCAGTAACGGCACAGTGACAGCACAGTGACAGCACAGTAACAGCACAGTAACAGCACAGTTACAGCAAAGTAACAGCACAGTAACAGCACAGTAACAGCACACTTACAGCACAGTGACAGCACAGTAACAGCACAGTAACAGCACAGTGACAGCACAGTAACAACACAGTGACAGCACAGTAACAGCACAGTGACGGCACAGTAACAGCACAGTAACAGCACAGTAACAGCACAGCAACAGTACAGTAACAGCACAGTGACGGCACAGTAACAGCACAGTAAAAGCACAGTGACAGCACAGTAACAGCACAGTAACAGCACAGTGACAGCACAGTAACAGCACAGTAACAGCACAGTGACAGCACAGTGACAGCACAGTAACAGCACAGTGACAGCACAGTAACAGCACAGTAACAGCACAGTGACAGCACAGTAACAGCACAGTAACAGCACAGTTACAACACAGTAACAGCACAGTAACAGCACAGTAACAGCACAGTGACAGCACAGTAACAGCACAGTGACAGCACAGTAACAGCACAGTGACAGCACAGTAACAGCAGTTACAACACAGTAACAGCACAGTAACAGCACAGTAACAGCACAGTGACAGCACAGTGACAGCACAGTAACAGCACGGTGAGGGCACAGTAAAAGCACAGTAACAGCACAGTGACAGCACAGTAACAGCACAGTGAGGGCCCAGTAACAGCACAGTAACAGCACAGTGACAGCACAGTAACAGCACAGTAACAGCACAGCAACAGCACAGTAAAAGCACAGTGACAGCACAGTAACAGCACAGTAACAGCACAGTGAGGGCACAGTAACAGCACAGTAACAGCACAGTAACAGCACAGTAACAGCACAGCAACAGTACAGTAATAGCACAGTGACGGCACAGTAACAGCACAGTAACAGCACAGTAACAGCACAGTGACAGCACAGTGACAGCACAGTAAAAGCACAGTGACAGCACAGTAACAGCACAGTAACAGCACAGTAAGGGCACAGTAACAGCACAGTAACAGCACAGTAACAGCTCAGTAACAGCACAGTAACAGCTCAGTAACAGCACAGTGACGGCACAGTAACAGCACATTGACGGCACAGTGACAGCTCAGTAACAGCACAGTGACAGCACAGTGACAGCACAGTAACAGCTCAGTAACAGCACAGTGACAGGACAGTAACGGCACAGTAACAGCACAGTAACAGCACAGTGACAGCACAGTGACAGCACAGTAACAGCACAGCAACAGTACAGTAACAGCACAGTTACAGCACAGTAACAGCACAGTAACAGCACAGTGACAGCACAGTGACGGCACAGTAACAGCACAGCAACAGTACAGTAACAGCACAGTAACAGCACAGTGACAACACAGTAACAGCACAGTAACAGCAGTGACAGCACAGTAACAGCACAGTAACAGCACAGTGACAGCACAGTAACAACACAGTGACAGCACAGTAACAGCACAGTGATGGCACAGTAACAGCACAGTAACAGCACGGTAACAGCACAGCAACAGTACTATAACAGCACAGTGACGGCACAGTAACAGCACAGTAAAAGCACAGTGACAGCACAGTAACAGCACAGTAACAGCACAGTGACAGCACAGTAACAGCACAGTAACAGCACAGTAACAGCACAGTGACAGCACAGTAACAGCACAGTAACAGCACAGTTACAACACAGTAACAGCACAGTAACAGCACAGTGACAGCACAGTAACAGCACAGTAACAGCACAGTGACAGCACAGTGACAGCACAGTAACAGCACAGTTACAACACAGTAACAGCACAGTAACAGCACAGTAACAGCACAGTGACAGCACAGTAACAGCACAGTAACAGCACAGTGAGGGCACAGTAACAGCACAGTAACAGCACAGTGACAGCACAGTAACAGCACAGTGAGGGCACAGTAACAGCACAGTAACAGCACAGTGAGAGCACAGTAACAGCACAGTAACAGCACAGCAACAGCACAGTGACAGCACAGTGACAGCACAGTAACAGCACAGTGAGGGCACAGTAACAGCACAGTAACAGCACAGTAACAGCACAGCAACAGTACAGTAACAGCACAGTGACGGCAAAGTAACAGCACAGTGACAACACAGTAACAGCACAGTGACAGCACAGTGACAGCACAGTAACAGCACAGTAACAGCACAGTGACACCACAGTAACGGCACAGTAACAGCACAGTGAGGGCACAGTGACGGCACAGTAACAGCACAGTAACAGCACAGTAACAGCAGAGCAACAGTACAGTAATAGCACAGTGACGGCACAGTGACAGCACAGTAAAAGCACAGTGACAGCACAGTAACAGCACAGTAACAGCACAGTGACAGCACAGTAACAGCACAGTAACAGCACAGTAACAGCACAGTGACAGCACAGTAACAGCACAGTAACAGCACATTTACAACACAGTAACAGCACAGTAACAGCACAGTAACAGCACAGTGACAGCACAGTGACAGCACAGTAACAGCACAGTGACAGCACAGTAACAGCAGTTACAACACAGTAACAGCACAGTAACAGCACAGTAACAGCACAGTGACAGCACAGTAACAGCACAGTTACAGCACAGTAACAGCCCAGTAACGGCACAGTGACAGCACAGTAACAGCACAGTAACAGCAAAGCAACAGTACAGTAACAGCACAGTTACAGCACAGTAACAGCACAGTAACAGCACAGTAACAGCACACTTACAGCACAGTGACAGCACAGTAGCAGCACAGTAACAGCACAGTGACAGCACAGTGACAGCACAGTAACAGCACAGTGACAGCACAGTAACAACACAGTGACAGCACAGTAACAGCACAGTGACGGCACAGTAACAGCACAGTAACAGCACAGTAACAGCACAGCAACAGTACAGTAACAGCACAGTGACGGCACAGTAACAGCACAGTAAAAGCACAGTGACAGCACAGTAACAGCACAGTAACAGCACAGTGGCAGCACAGTAACAGCACAGTAATAGCACAGTAACAGCACAGTAACAGCACACTTACAGCACAGTGACAGCACAGTAACAGCACAGTAACAGCACAGTGACAGCACAGTGACAGCACAGTGACAGCACAGTAACAGCACAGTGACAGCACAGTAACAGCACAGTAACAGCACAGTGACAGCACAGTAACAGCACAGTAACAGAACAGTTACAACACAGTAACAACACAGTAACAGCACAGTAACAGCACAGTGACAACACAGTAACACCACAGTGACAGCACAGTAACAGCACAGTGACAGCACAGTAACAGCAGTTACAACACAGTAACAGCACAGTAACAGCACAGTGACAGCACAGTGACAGCACAGTAACAGCACAGTGAGGGCACAGTAACAGTACAGTATCAGCACAGTGACAGCACAGTAACAGCACAGTAACAGCACAGTGAGGGCACAGTAACAGCACAGTAACAGCACAGTGACAGCACAGTAACAGCACAGTGAGGGCACAGTAACAGTACAGTATCAGCACAGTGACAGCACAGTAACAGCACAGTAACAGCACAGTGACAGCACAGTAACAGCACAGTAACAGCACAGTGAGGGCACAGTAACAGCACAGTAACAACACAGTAACAGCACAGTGATGGCACAGTAACAGCACAGTAACAGAACAGTAACAGCACAGTGACAGCACAGTGACAGCACAGTGACAGCACAGTAACAGCACAGTGACAGCACAGTTACAGCATAGTGACGGCAGAGTAACAGCAGTGACGGCACAGTAACAGCACAGTAACAGCACAGTAACAGCACAGTAACAGCACAGTGACGGCGCAGTAACAGCACACTTACAGCACAGTAACAGCATAGTAACAGCACAGTGACAGCACAGTGACAGCACAGTAACAGCACAGCAACAGTACAGTAACAGCACAGTGACGGCACAGTAACAGCAGTGATGGCACAGTAACAGCACAGTGACAGCACAGTAACAGCACAGTAACAGCACAGTGACAGCACAGTAACAGCACAGTAACAGCACAGTAACAGCACAGTGACAGCACAGTTACAGCACAGTGACGGCACTGTAACAGCAGTGAAGGCACAGTAACAGCACAGTAACAGCCCAGTAACAGCACAGTAACAGCACAGTGACGGCACAGTAACAGCACACTTACAGCACAGTAACAGCACAGTAACATCACAGTGACAGCACAGTGACAGCACAGTAACAGCACAGCAACAGTACAGTAACAGCACAGTTACAGCACAGTAACAGCACAGTAACAGCCCAGTAACGGCACAGTGACAGCACAGTGACAGCACAGTAACAGCACAGTGACGGCACAGTAACAGCACACTTACAGCACAGTAACAGCACAGTAACAGCACAGTGACAGCACAGTGACAGCACAGTAACAGCACAGCAACAGTACAGTAACAGCACAGTTACAGCACAGTAACAGCACAGTAACAGCACAGTAACAGCACACTTACAGCACAGTGACAGCACAGTAACAGCACAGTAACAGCACAGTGACAGCACAGTGACAGCACAGTGACGGCACAGTAACAGCACAGTAAAAGCACAGTG
The DNA here is from genome assembly GCF_964194155.1 of Cetorhinus maximus. Lineage (NCBI taxonomy): Eukaryota > Metazoa > Chordata > Chondrichthyes > Lamniformes > Cetorhinidae > Cetorhinus > Cetorhinus maximus. Next base: position 75,809 of record NW_027596224.1, on the reverse strand, counting down.
ACAGCACAGTAACAGCACAGTAACAGCACAGTGACAGCACAGTAACAGCACAGTAACAGCACAGTGACAGCACAGTAACAGCACAGTAACAGAACAGTTACAACACAGTAACAACACAGTAACAGCACAGTAACAGCACAGTGACAACACAGTAACACCACAGTGACAGCACAGTAACAGCACAGTGACAGCACAGTAACAGCAGTTACAACACAGTAACAGCACAGTAACAGCACAGTGACAGCACAGTGACAGCACAGTAACAGCACAGTGAGGGCACAGTAACAGTACAGTATCAGCACAGTGACAGCACAGTAACAGCACAGTAACAGCACAGTGAGGGCACAGTAACAGCACAGTAACAGCACAGTGACAGCACAGTAACAGCACAGTGAGGGCACAGTAACAGTACAGTATCAGCACAGTGACAGCACAGTAACAGCACAGTAACAGCACAGTGACAGCACAGTAACAGCACAGTAACAGCACAGTGAGGGCACAGTAACAGCACAGTAACAACACAGTAACAGCACAGTGATGGCACAGTAACAGCACAGTAACAGAACAGTAACAGCACAGTGACAGCACAGTGACAGCACAGTGACAGCACAGTAACAGCACAGTGACAGCACAGTTACAGCATAGTGACGGCAGAGTAACAGCAGTGACGGCACAGTAACAGCACAGTAACAGCACAGTAACAGCACAGTAACAGCACAGTGACGGCGCAGTAACAGCACACTTACAGCACAGTAACAGCATAGTAACAGCACAGTGACAGCACAGTGACAGCACAGTAACAGCACAGCAACAGTACAGTAACAGCACAGTGACGGCACAGTAACAGCAGTGATGGCACAGTAACAGCACAGTGACAGCACAGTAACAGCACAGTAACAGCACAGTGACAGCACAGTAACAGCACAGTAACAGCACAGTAACAGCACAGTGACAGCACAGTTACAGCACAGTGACGGCACTGTAACAGCAGTGAAGGCACAGTAACAGCACAGTAACAGCCCAGTAACAGCACAGTAACAGCACAGTGACGGCACAGTAACAGCACACTTACAGCACAGTAACAGCACAGTAACATCACAGTGACAGCACAGTGACAGCACAGTAACAGCACAGCAACAGTACAGTAACAGCACAGTTACAGCACAGTAACAGCACAGTAACAGCCCAGTAACGGCACAGTGACAGCACAGTGACAGCACAGTAACAGCACAGTGACGGCACAGTAACAGCACACTTACAGCACAGTAACAGCACAGTAACAGCACAGTGACAGCACAGTGACAGCACAGTAACAGCACAGCAACAGTACAGTAACAGCACAGTTACAGCACAGTAACAGCACAGTAACAGCACAGTAACAGCACACTTACAGCACAGTGACAGCACAGTAACAGCACAGTAACAGCACAGTGACAGCACAGTGACAGCACAGTGACGGCACAGTAACAGCACAGTAAAAGCACAGTGACAGCACAGTAACAGCACAGTAACAGCACAGTGACAGCACAGTAACAGCACAGTAACAGCACAGTAACAGCACACTTACAGCACAGTGACAGCACAGTAACAGCACAGTAACAGCACAGTGACAGCACAGTGACAGCACAGTAACAGCACAGTGACAGCACAGTAACAGCACAGTAACAGCACAGTAACAGCACAGTGACAGCACAGTAACAGCACAGTAACAGCACAGTTACAACACAGTAACAGCACAGTAACAGCACAGTAACAGCACAGTGACAGCACAGTAACAGCACAGTGACAGCACAGTAACAGCACAGTCACAGCACAGTAACAGCAGTTACAACACAGTAACAGCACAGTAACAGCACAGTGACAGCACAGTGACAGCACAGTAACAGCACAGTGAGGGCACAGTAAAGCACAGTAACAGCACAGTGACAGCACAGTAACAGCACAGTGAGGGCACAGTAACAGCACAGTAACAGCACACTGACAGCACAGTAACAGCACAGTAACAGCACAGCAACAGCACAGTAAAAGCACAGTGACAGCACAGTAACAGCACAGTAACAGCACAGTGAGGGCACAGTAACAGCACAGTAACAGCACAGTAACAGCACAGCAACAGTACAGTAATAGCACAGTGACGGCACAGTAACAGCACAGTGACAGCACAGTAACAGCACAGTGACAGCACAGTGACAGCACAGTAACAGCACAGTGACAGCACAGTAACAGCACAGTAAGGGCACAGTAACAGCACAGTAACAGCACAGTAACAGCTCAGTAACAGCACAGTAACAGCTCAGTAACAGCACAGTGACGGCACAGTAACAGCACATTGACGGCACAGTGACAGCTCAGTAACAGCACAGTGACAGCACAGTGACAGCACAGTAACAGCTCAGTAACAGCACAGTGACAGGACAGTAACGGCACAGTAACAGCACAGTAACAGCACAGTGACAGCACAGTGACAGCACAGTAACAGCACAGCAACAGTACAGTAACAGCACAGTTACAGCACAGTAACAGCACAGTAACAGCACAGTGACAGCACAGTGACGGCACAGTAACAGCACAGCAACAGCACAGTAACAGCACAGTAACAGCACAGTGACAGCACAGTAACAGCACAGTAACAGCACAGTGACAGCACAGTAATAGCACAGTAACAGCACAGTGACAGCACAGTAACAACACAGTGACAGCACAGTAACAGCACAGTGATGGCACAGTAACAGCACAGTAACAGCACGGTAACAGCACAGCAACAGTACAGTAACAGCACAGTGATGGCACAGTAACAGCACAGTAAAAGCACAGTGACAGCACAGTAACAGCACAGTAACAGCACAGTGACAGCACAGTAACAGCACAGTAACAGCACAGTGACAGCACAGTGACAGCACAGTAACAGCACAGTAACAGCACAGTTACAACACAGTAACAGCACAGTGACAGCACAGTGACAGCACAGTAACAGCACAGTAACAGCACAGTGACAGCACAGTGACAGCACAGTAACAGCACAGTTACAACACAGTAACAGCACAGTAACAGCACAGTGACAGCACAGTAACAGCACAGTAACAGCACAGTAACAGCACAGTGACAGCTCAGTAACAGCACAGTGACAGCACAGCAACAGCACAGCGACAGCTCAGTGACAGCACAGTGACAGCTCAGTGACAGCACAGTAACAGCACAGTAACAGCACAGTGACAGCACAGTAACAGCTCAGTAACAGCACAGTAACAGCTCAGCAACAGCACAGTAACAGCACAGTAACAGCACATTAACAGCACAGCAACAGCACAGTGACAGCACAGTGACAGCACAGTAACAGCACAGTAACAGCACAGTGACAGCACAGTAACAGCACAGTAACAGCACAGTGACAGCCCAGTAACAGCCCAGTGAGGGCACAGTAACAGCACAGTAACAGCACAGTAACAGCAGAGTGACAGCACAGTAACAGCACAGTAACAGCACAGTGACAGCACAGTGACAGCCCAGTAACAGCTCAGTGAGGGCACAGTAACAGCAGTGACAGCTCAGTAACTGCCCAGTGACTGCACAGTAACAGCCCAGTAACAGCACAGTAACAGCACAGTAACAGCCCAGTAACGGTACAGTAACAGCACAGTAACAGCACAGTAACAGCACAGTGACGGCACAGTAACAGCACAGTGACAGCACAGTAACAGCACATTAACAGCACAGTGACGGCACAGTAACAGCACAGTAACGGCACAGTAACAGCACAGTGACAGCACAGTAACAAGACAGTAACAGCCCAGTAACGGCACAGTAACAGCACAGTGACAGCACATTAACAGCACAGTAACGGCACCTGGCACCAAAGTTAATGAGGGTTTGAATGACCCTATTTCAGTACTATTGTCTGTGGTGATTGAATAATTCCTCGAGTGTATGTATTGATGATATGCGCTTTGTGTTATTGTATTGGGTAAACAGTCTTCTTGATCATGTTAGTCAATGTCCAAATCCTTTTGACAAGTCACTGTGTTCTCACTAAACGTCTGAATTAACCCCTTGCTGCCCAGCCCTGGACTGCTGAATGCAGCTTATCTTTCTGAAATTTATAATTCCGATCATGAGGTCAAAACATGTCCCTGGGTTTGAAATTATGTTCCATAAATTTCCCAGTTGGAGGACATTTCGATCCTACGATGTGGACTTCCAAAAGGTGTTTGATACCGTGCCACACAACAGGAATAAGAGGGCCAGCGGCAGTACTAATATGAAATTGGCTGAGTGACAGGAAACAGAAAGTGGTGTAAGCAGTTATTTTTCAGACTGCATGAAGGTCTATACTGAGGATTCACAGAGATCAGTATGAAGACCACTGCTTTTCTTGACCATTTCATTTCTGATGAAGGGTCATTGGCCTGAAATGTTAACTGTGTTTCTCTCTCCACAGATGCTGCCAGACCTGCTGAGTTTTTCCAGCATGTTCACTTTTTATCCCATATGCTTTGCTGGCCACTCTCAATGTCTCCTGCCACCTTCAAAGATCGATGCACATAAACCCCCAGGTCGCTCTGTTCCTGCACACTCTTTACAACTCTGCCATTTAGTCTATATTTCCTCTCCCTATCCCTTTTATCAAAATGTCACCTCACAATTTTCCATTAAACTCCATCTGCCACCTGTCTGCCCATATTGCTAGCCTATGTCCATTTGCAATCAATTTGCATCACCCGCCTTGTTTCCACTCCTCCAAGATTTGAATCATCAGCAAATTTTGAAATTTGACTCTGTATCCAAGACATTTAATATATAACAAGAAAAACAGTGGTCCTAGCACTGACCCCTGGTGAACACTGCTGTCTACCATCTGCCAGTCTGAAAAAATAATCATTTACTGTGACTCGCTGATTTCCGTCCTTACACCAATTTCTTTTTTTACCCAAGCTGAAACTGACCTTGCTATTCTGCGAGGCTCAGTTTTGTTAACAGCCTTTCCATCAGACTATAAGATGTAGGAGCAGAAGAAGGCCATTCAGCCCATCGAGTCTGCTCTGCCATTCAATGAGATCATGGCTGATCTGATAATCCTCAATTCCACTTTCCTACCTTTTCCCCATAACCCTTGATTCTCTTACTGATTAAAAATCTGTCTATCTCAGCCTTGAATATACTTAATGATCAGCCTCTACAACCCTCTGCGGTAAAGGATTCCATAGATTCACTACCCTCTGAGAGAAGAAATTCCTCCTCATCTCTGTTTTAAATGGGAGACCCCTTACTCTGAGATTATGCCCCCTGGTCCTAGACTCTCCCACAAGGGGAAACAACCCCTCAGCATCTACCCTGTCAAGCCCCCTAAGAACCTTACATGTTTCAATAAGGTCGCCTCTCATTCTTCTAAACTCCAATGAGTACAGGCCCAGCCTACTCAACCTCTCCTCATAAGAAAATCCCTCCATACCCAGGATCAACCTAGTGAACCTTCTCTGGACTGCCTCCAATGTCAGTATATCTTTCCTTAGATAAGGAGACCAAAATTATTCACAGTATTCTAGGTGTGGTGTAACCAGTGCTCTGTATACTTTTAGCAAGACTTCCCTATTTTTATACTCCATTCCCTTTGAAATAAAGGCCAGAATTCCATTTGCCTTCCCTATTACCTGTTGAACTTGTACATTAGCTTTTTGGGATTCATGTACGAGGACTCCCAAATCCCTCTGTGCTGCAGCTTTCTGCAGTCTTTCTCCATTTAAATAATATTCAGCTTCTCTATTCTTCCTGCCAAAGTGAATAACCTCACATTTTCCCACATTATATTCCATCTGCCAAGTTTTTGCCCACTCACTTAACCTGTCTATATCTCTCTGTAGACTCTTTGTGTCATCCTCACCACTTGCCTTCCCATCTATTTTTGTGTCATCCGCAAACTTGGCGATAGTACATTCACTTCCCTCATCTAAGTCATTAATATATATTGTAAATAACTGTGGCCCCAGCACTGATCCCTGTGGCGCTCCACTAGTTACAGGTTACCACTGTGAAAATGACCCCTTATCTCAACTCTCTGTCTTCTATTAGTTAGCCAATTCTCTATCCATTCTAATATACTACCCCCAACACCATGGGCTCTTATCTCATTAAGTAGCCTTATGTGTGGTACCTTATCTAATGCCTTTTGGAAATCCAAATCTATTACTTCTACTGGTTCCCCTTTATCTATCCAGCTTGTTACCTCCTCAAAGAATTCCAATAAATTTGTCAGGCATGATTTCCCCTTCATGAGGCCATGCTGACTCTGCTTGATTAGATTGTGCATTTCTAAATGCTCTGCTATTACATCCTTTATAATAGACTCCAACATTTTCCCAATGATGGATGTTAAGCTAACTGGTCTATAGTTACCTGTTTTTTGTCTCCCACCATTTTTGAATAAGGGTATTACATTGGCAGTTTTCCAATCCTCTGGGACTTTTCCAGAATCTAAGGATTCTTGGAAGATTACTACCAGTGCATCCACTATCTCTGTAGCTACTTCCTTTAATATCCTAGGATGCAACCCATCAGGTCCAAGTGACTTATCGGCCTTTAGCCCAATGAGTTTCCCTAGTATTTTTTCTCTAGTGATAGTTATTGTATTTATTTTCTCCCGCCCCTTTTGCCCCATGATTATTTAGTATTTTTGGAATGTTATTAGTGTCTTCTACTGTGAAGACTGATGCAAAGTATTTATTCAACTCCTCTGCCATTTCCTGGTTCCCCATTATTATTCCCCCAGCCTCATTCTCTAAGGAGCCTTTGTTCACTTTGGTCTCTCTCTTCCTTTTTATCTATTTAAAGAAGCTCTTATTGTCTGTTTTTATATTACTTGCTAGTTTACCCTCAAAATTTATTTTCTCCCTCCTTATTATTCTCCCTCCTTATTTTTTTTTGGTCATCTTCTGTTGGTTTTTAAAACTTTCCCAATCCTCTGGCTTACACTAATCTTTTTCATATTCTATGTCTTTTATTTTAATTTGATACTATCCTTAACTTCCTTGGTTAACCATGGTTGGTTTATCCCCTTCCTTGAATCCTACTTCCTCACTGGGATGTATCTCTGTTGTGAGTCATGAACTATTTTCTTAAATATCTGCCATTGTTCAAGGGGTTATTTTCCCTGGAGAAGAGATTGAGGGGGGACATGATTGAGGTGTATAAAATTATGAGGGGCATCGATAGGGTAGACAGGAAGGAACTTTTCCCCTTGGTGGAGGGATCAATAACCAGGGGGCATAGATTTAAGGTAAGGGGCAGGAGGTTTAGAGGGGATGTGAGGAAGAATTGTTTCACCCAGAGGGCGGTGGGAATCTGGAACTTGCTGCCTGAAAGGGTGGTAGAGGCAGAAACCCTCATAACATTTAAGAAGTATTTGGATGTGCACTTGCGTTGCCATGGCATACAAGGCTATGGGCCTATTGCTGGAAAATGGTTAGGTACTTGTTTGACTGGTGCAGACTCGATGGGCCGAAGGGCCTTTTTCTGTGCTGTAGACCTCTATGACTCTATTTTAAAGCCACACTCCTCGCACTCTCTCACTGTTAAAGTGCACTCTCCTCTCGGAATAGTGGTTTCACTGGAAGACACATCCTCCACTGAGGGGGAAGAAGGTGAGGAGGGACACGTTGAGAAGGAGAGGAAAATGGGTGGTGCGTGAGGGTAAGAGACCAGTTCTGGGATGCAGGCATGGAGGTGCAGAAGCTGCCAATCGAGTATATAGGCAGAGAATGAGCCAACTTCAGATGTCAGAGACACAATGTGGAGGGGTCTCAGGCTCTTGAAAGCCACAGTGACCTCTGTCTGTGAGGTACAGGCCAAGGAGATAGGTTCCTACTGTGTTGATGCTCACTCAGTGCCAGCGACCATAAAGATGGCTGTAGCGCTGAATTTCTTTGCCACCGGACCCTTTTGGGCTCCCTGTGGAGATCCCAATAACATTCAGCAGCACACACTACATCACAGGTACACCTGCTACACACACTGCATCACAGGTACACCTGCTACACACACTGCATCACAGGTACACCTGCTGCACACACTGCATAACAGGTACACCTGCTACACACACTGCATCACAGGTACACCTGCTACACACACTGCATCACAGGTACACCTGCTACACACACTGCATCACAGGTACACCTGCTGCACACACTGCATCACAGGTACACCTGCTACACACACTGCATCACAGGTACACCTGCTGCACACACTGCATCACAGGTACACCTGCTACACACACTGCATCACAGGTACACCTGCTACACACACTGCATCACAGGTACACCTGCTGCACACACTGCATCACAGGTACACCTGCTACACACACTGCATCACAGGTACACCTGCTACACACACTGCATCACAGGTACACCTGCTGCACACACGGCATCACAGGTACACCTGCTACACACACTGCATCACAGGTACACCTGCTGCACACACTGCATCACAGGTACACCTGCTACACACACTGCATCACAGGTACACCTGCTGCACACACGGCATCACAGGTACACCTGCTACACACACTGCATCACAGGTACACCTGCTGCACACACTGCATCACAGGTACACCTGCTACACACACTGCATCACAGGTACACCTGCTACACACACTGCATCACAGGTACACCTGCTGCACACACGGCATCACAGGTACACCTGCTACACACACTGCATCACAGGTACACCTGCTACACGCACTGCATCACAGGTACACCTGCTGCACACACTGCATCACAGGTACACCTGCTACACACACTGCATCACAGGTACACCTGCTACACACACTGCATCACAGGTACACCTGCTACACACACTGCATCACAGGTAAACCTGCTGCATACACTGCATCACAGGTACACCTGCTACACACACTGCATCACAGGTACACCTGCTACACACACTGCATCACAGGTACACCTGCTACACGCACTGCATCACAGGTACACCTGCTGCACGCACTGCATCACAGGTACACCTGCTGCACACACTGCATCACAGGTACACCTGCTACACACACTGCATCACAGGTACACCTGCTACACACACTGCATCACAGGTACACCTGCTACACACACTGCATCACAGGTAAACCTGCTGCATACACTGCATCACAGGTACACCTGCTACACACACTGCATCACAGGTACACCTGCTACACACACTGCATCACAGGTACACCTGCTACACGCACTGCATCACAGGTACACCTGCTACACACACTGCATCACAGGTACACCTGCTACACGCACTGCATCACAGGTACACCTGCTACAAACGCTGCATCACAGGTACACCTGCTGCACACACTGCATCACAGGTACACCTGCTACACGCACTGCATCACAGGTACACCTGCTACACACACTGCATCACAGGTACACCTGCTGCACACACTGCATCACAGGTACACCTGCTGCACGCACTGCATCACAGGTACACCTGCTACAAACGCTGCATCACAGGTACACCTGCTGCACACACTGCATCACAGGTACACCTGCTACACGCACTGCATCACAGGTACACCTGCTACACGCACTGCATCACAGGTACACCTGCTACACGCACTGCATCACAGGTACACCTGCTACAAACGCTGCATCACAGGTACACCTGCTGCACGCACTGCATCACAGGTACACCTGCTACACACACTGCATCACAGGTACACCTGCTACACACACTGCATCACAGGTACACCTGCTGCACACACTGCATCACAGGTACACCTGCTGTACGCACTGCATCACAGGTACACCTGCTGCACACTGCATCACAGGTACACCTGCTGCACACTGCATCACAGGTATACTTGCTGCACGCACTGCATCACAGGTACACCTGCTACACACACTGCATCACAGGTACACCTGCTGCACACACTGCATCACAGGTACACCTGCTGCACACTGCATCACAGGTACACCTGCTGCACACACTGCATCACAGGTACACCTGCTGCACACGCTGCATCACAGGTACACCTGCTGCACATGCTGCATCACAGGTACACCTGCTGCACGCACTGCAACACAGGTACACCTGCTGCACACACTGCATCACAGGTACACCTGCTGCACACACTACATCACAGGTACACCTGCTGCACACACTGCATCACAGGTACACCTGCTGCACGCACTGCATCATAGGTACACCTGCTGCACACTGCATCACAGGTACACCTGCTGCACACACTGCAACACAGGTACACCTGCTGCACACACTGCAACACAGGTACACCTGCTACACACACTGCATCACAGGTACACCTGCTACACACACTGCATCACAGGTACACCTGCTACACACACTGCATCACAGGTACACCTGCTACACGCACTGCATCACAGGTACACCTGCTAAACGCACTGCATCACAGGTACACCTGCTACACACACTGCATCACAGGTACACCTGCTACACACACTGCATCACAGGTACACCTGCTACACACACTGCATCACAGGTACACCTGCTACACACACTGCATCACAGGTACACCTGCTACACACACTGCATCACAGGTACACCTGCTACACGCACTGCATCACAGGTACACCTGCTGCACGCACTGCATCACAGGTACACCTGCTACACACACTGCATCACAGGTACACCTGCTACACACACTGCATCACAGGTACACCTGCTACACACACTGCATCACAGGTACACCTGCTACACACACTGCATCACAGGTAAACCTGCTGCATACACTGCATCACAGGTACACCTGCTACACACACTGCATCACAGGTACACCTGCTACACACACTGCATCACAGGTACACCTGCTACACGCACTGCATCACAGGTACACCTGCTACACACACTGCATCACAGGTACACCTGCTACACGCACTGCATCACAGGTACACCTGCTACAAACGCTGCATCACAGGTACACCTGCTGCACACACTGCATCACAGGTACACCTGCTACACGCACTGCATCACAGGTACACCTGCTACACACACTGCATCACAGGTACACCTGCTGCACACACTGCATCACAGGTACACCTGCTGCACGCACTGCATCACAGGTACACCTGCTACAAACGCTGCATCACAGGTACACCTGCTGCACACACTGCATCACAGGTACACCTGCTACACGCACTGCATCACAGGTACACCTGCTACACGCACTGCATCACAGGTACACTTGCTACACGCACTGCATCACAGGTACACCTGCTACAAACGCTGCATCACAGGTACACCTGCTGCACGCACTGCATCACAGGTACACCTGCTACACACACTGCATCACAGGTACACCTGCTACACACACTGCATCACAGGTACACCTGCTGCACACACTGCATCACAGGTACACCTGCTGTACGCACTGCATCACAGGTACACCTGCTGCACGCTGCATCACAGGTACACCTGCTGCACACTGCATCACAGGTATACTTGCTGCACGCACTGCATCACAGGTACACCTGCTACACACACTGCATCACAGGTACACCTGCTGCACACACTGCATCACAGGTACACCTGCTGCACACTGCATCACAGGTACACCTGCTGCACACACTGCATCACAGGTACACCTGCTGCACACGCTGCATCACAGGTACACCTGCTGCACATGCTGCATCACAGGTACACCTGCTGCACGCACTGCAACACAGGTACACCTGCTGCACGCACTGCATCACAGGTACACCTGCTGCACACACTACATCACAGGTACACCTGCTACACACACTGCATCACAGGTACACCTGCTGCACACACTGCATCATAGGTACACCTGCTACACACACTGCATCACAGGTACACCTGCTACACGCACTGCATCACAGGTACACCTGCTACACACACTGCATCACAGGTACACCTGCTACACGCACTGCATCACAGGTACACCTGCTACAAACGCTGCATCACAGGTACACCTGCTGCACACACTGCATCACAGGTACACCTGCTGCACGCACTGCATCACAGGTACACCTGCTACAAACGCTGCATCACAGGTACACCTGCTGCACACACTGCATCACAGGTACACCTGTTACACGCACTGCATCACAGGTACACCTGCTACACGCACTGCATCACAGGTACACCTGCTACACGCACTGCATCACAGGTACACCTGCTACAAACGCTGCATCACAGGTACACCTGCTGCACGCACTGCATCACAGGTACACCTGCTACACACACTGCATCACAGGTACACCTGCTACACACACTGCATCACAGGTACACCTGCTGCACACACTGCATCACAGGTACACCTGCTGTACGCACTGCATCACAGGTACACCTGCTGCACGCTGCATCACAGGTACACCTGCTGCACACTGCATCACAGGTATACTTGCTGCACGCACTGCATCACAGGTACACCTGCTACACACACTGCATCACAGGTACACCTGCTGCACACACTGCATCACAGGTACACCTGCTGCACACTGCATCACAGGTACACCTGCTGCACACACTGCATCACAGGTACACCTGCTGCACACGCTGCATCACAGGTACACCTGCTGCACATGCTGCATCACAGGTACACCTGCTGCACGCACTGCAACACAGGTACACCTGCTGCACACACTGCATCACAGGTACACCTGCTGCACACACTACATCACAGGTACACCTGCTACACACACTGCATCACAGGTACACCTGCTGCACGCACTGCATCATAGGTACACCTGCTGCACACTGCATCACAGGTACACCTGCTGCACACACTGCAACACAGGTACACCTGCTGCACACACTGCAACACAGGTACACCTGCTACACACACTGCATCACAGGTACACCTGCTACACACACTGCATCACAGGTACACCTGCTACACACACTGCATCACAGGTACACCTGCTACACGCACTGCATCACAGGTACACCTGCTAAACACACTGCATCACAGGTACACCTGCTACACACACTGCATCACAGGTACACCTGCTACACACACTGCATCACAGGTACACCTGCTACACACACTGCATCACAGGTACACCTGCTACACACACTGCATCACAGGTACACCTGCTACACACACTGCATCACAGGTACACCTGCTACACACACTGCATCACAGGTACACCTGCTGCACACACTGCATCACAGATACACCTGCTGCACACACTGCATCACAGGTACACCTGCTACACACACTGCATCACAGGTACACCTGCTACACACACTGCATCACAGGTACACCTGCTACACGCACTGCATCACAGGTACACCTGCTACACACACTGCATCACAGGTACACCTGCTACACACACTGCATCACAGGTACACCTGCTACACGCACTGCATCACAGGTACACCTGCTACACACACTGCATCACAGATACACCTGCTACACACACTGCATCACAGGTACACCTGCTACACACACTGCATCACAGGTACACCTGCTACACACACTGCATCACAGGTACACCTGCTACACACACTGCATCACAGATACACCTGCTACACACACTGCATCACAGGTACACCTGCTACACACACTGCATCACAGGTACACCTGCTACACACACTGCATCACAGGTACACCTGCTACACACACTGCATCACAGGTACACCTGCTACACACACTGCATCACAGGTACAACGTGCAAAAGAACCGCTCATTATATCATATTCTCGCTAGAAAGAGCCAGAGGCTTTGCAGTGACCACAGGTTTCTCCAGGGTTAGGGAAGCAATGGCCCTGCACTCATGTTGCCATAAAGCCTCCAGCAGGTCAGTCCTGTACATTTATTAACATAAAGGGATTCACTCCTTGAATGTCCAGTTGGCTTGTGGCCACAGTAAATGGATTGTGCAGGAATGCGCGAGGTACCCGGGAAGCGGCCATAACTCATGCATTCTCCAGAACTCCCAAGTACCCGGTCTGTCCAATGGATCTGAACCCTGGTTGGCTTCTAGGTGACAAGGGCTACCCTTTGAAGAGGTGGCTCATGAATCCAGTGAGGGTCCCTAGAACAGATGTGGAGAGGAGCTATAACAACAGCACATAACCACCGGGGCCATTGTGGAGCAGACAACTGAAGATGAGGTTCTGAATGCTGGAGCGATCAGGCAGACCATTGCAGTACACGTTATCACCAGTGTCACTCATGTTGTGTGTGCTGCCCTCGCCATTCAGAGAGGGGATGCCCTTGAGGACGAGGGGATGCCAGGCAGTGGTCAATCCTCTGATGAGGGTGAAGAGGATATGAGGGAACACTCCGTCGGAAAGGTGTGAGGGTCTGTGTATGAGCAGATGAATGGCCATGAAACACGGGAGGCCTTAATAAAATAGAGGTTTCAATAGGTTGGGAATTCTCGACCTCGGAGATGCATCTACTCCGTGTGCCTCAACATCATTCCTCACTGAGGACATCCTGTCAGCTCGATCACCATCGCCAATCCTTTGCTGCATCTTGACCGATACTTGACCGATATTTTCCCAATAAAAATTCACTTCTACATTGAATGATCCTCTGCATCAGGGACAGTGAATTGAAGCTTTATTAACATATTGGCTATGGCACATCGAATGATCACATCTACAATATGCACCCATGTGACCAGCTTTGTGACAAGTGTGGAATTTTCTTCATTCTTTCCCGTGTTCTCTGGTGCCGGGCTCCCCGCTCGCTTGTTGCTGTGCTGGAGAGAGGTGCTGATCTGATCCCCCCCTTAACCAGGATGACATCCTCTGTGTAGCCAAGGCCCTGAGGGCCCCGCCATGTTGGAAGACCCCTGCTGAGAGGCAGATTCGCTGCAGCAGCCGAGGGGGACGGTGCCAATGAAGGAGGGGGCGCGGGAGAGGCTGTGCCCATCCGACAGGCCCTGAGGGGAGCTTCCAGGAGGCAGCAGCTGCTCATCCTTCACCACAAGGACTGTTTGTTCCTCCCTTGCCTTCCGGTCAGATCCCAGGAGATGGCTGATTTTCCAGGCTCTGGGTCCCCCTGTCACCCTGTCTCTGGGCTATCCTCGCTTTTCCTGAAATTAGATGTGACATTGCAATGATTATCACTCTTAGCTAATCAAATGTCATCCGAAGAATATCTGATCTGCAGAATGCTTGACAGTCAAGATGCTGTGTAATTTTCTCAAGTCTAATCCATATCACCCCGACGGAACTGCATCACCAGAACCACAACACCGGAACCACAACACCAGAACCACAACACCAGAACCACAACACCGGAACCACAACACCGGAACCACAACACCGGAACCACAACACCAGGACCACAACACCGGAACCACAACACCAGAACCACAACACCAGAACCACAACACCAGAACCACAACACCGGAACCACAACACCAGAACCACAACACCAGAACCACAACACCGGAACCACAACACCAGAACCACAACACCAGAACCACAACACCAGAACCACAACACCAGAACCACAACACCGGAACCACAACACCAGAACCACAACACCAGAACCACAACACCAGAACCACAACACCAGGACCACAACACCAGAACCACAACACCGGAACCACAACACCGGAACCACAACACCAGAACCACAACACCAGAACCACAACACCAGAACCGCAACACCGGAACTGCAACACCAGAACCACAACACCAGAACCACAACACCGGAACCACAACACCGGAACCACAACACCAGAACCACAACACCGGAACCACAACACCAGAACCACAACACCGGAACTGCAACACCAGAACCACAACACCAGAACCACAACACCGGAACCACAACACCGGAACCACAACACCAGAACCACAACACCGGAACCACAACACCGGAACCACAACACCAGAACCACAACACCGGAACCACAACACCAGAACCACAACACCAGAACCACAACACCAGAACCACAACACCAGGACCACAACACCGGAACCACAACACCAGAACCACAACACCGGAACTGCAACACCAGAACCACAACACCAGAACCGCAACACCGGAACTGCAACACCAGAACCACAACACCAGAACCACAACACCAGAACCACAACACCAGAACCACAACACCAGAACCACAACACCAGAACCACAACACCAGAACCACAACACCAGAACCACAACACTAGAACCACAACACCGGAACCACAACACCGGAACCGCAACACCAGAACCGCAACACCAGAACCACAACACCGGAACCACAACACCGGAACCACAACACCAGAACCACAACACTAGAACCACAACACCGGAACCACAACACCAGAACCACAACACCAGAACCACAACACCAGAACCACAACACCAGAACCACAACACTAGAACCACAACACCAGAACCACAACACCAGAACCACAACACCGGAACCGCAACACCGGAACCGCAACACCAGAACCACAACACCAGAACCACAACACCAGAACCACAACACCAGAACCACAACACCGGGACCACAACACCGGAACCACAACACCAGAACCACAACACCAGAACCACAACACCAGAACCACAACACCAGAACCACAACACCAGAACCACAACACCAGAACCACAACACCAGAACCACAACACCAGAACCACAACTGCAGAACCACAACACCAGAACCACAACACCAGAACCACAACACCAGAACCACAACACCAGAACCACAACTGCAGAACCACAACACCAGAACCACAACTGCAGAACCACAACACCAGAACCACAACACCAGAACCACAACACCAGAACCACAACACCAGAACCACAACACCGGAACCACAACACCAGAACCACAACTGCAGAACCACAACACCGGAACCACAACACCGGAACCACAACACCGGAACCACAACACCAGAACCACAACACCGGAACCGCAACACCAGAACCACAACTGCAGAACCACAACACCGGAACCACAACACCGGAACCACAACACCAGAACCACAACTGCAGAACCACAACACCAGAACCACAACACCAGAACCACAACACCAGAACCACAACTGCAGAACCACAACACCGGAACCACAACACCGGAACCACAACTGCAGAACCACAACACCAGAACCACAACACCAGAACCACAACACCAGAACCACAACTGCAGAACCACAACACCGGAACCACAACACCGGAACCACAACACCAGAACCACAACACCGGAACCACAACACCGGAACCACAACACCGGAACCACAACACCGGAACCGCAACACCAGAACCACAACTGCAGAACCACAACACCGGAACCACAACACCAGAACCACAACACCAGAACCACAACACCAGAACCACAACACCAGAACCACAACACCGGAACCACAACACCAGAACCACAACACCAGAACCACAACACCGGAACCACAACACCAGAACAACAACACCAGAACCACAACACCGGAACCACAACACCAGAACCACAACACCAGAACCACAACACCAGAACCACAACACCAGAACAACAACACCAGAACCACAACACCGGAACCACAACACCGGAACCACAACACCAGAACCACAACACCGGAACCACAACACCGGAACCACAACACCAGAACCACAACACCGGAACCACAATACCGGAACTACAACACCAGAACCACAACACCGGAACCACAACACCAGAACCACAACACCGGAACCACAACACCGGAACCACAACACCAGAACCACAACACCGGAACCACAACACCGGAACCACAACACCGGAACCACAACACCGGAACCGCAACACCAGAACCGCAACACCAGAACCGCAACACCGGAACCACAACACCAGAACCACAACACCAGAACCACAACACCAGAACCACAACACCGGAACCACAACACCGGAACAACAACACCAGAACCACAACACCGGAACCACAACACCGGAACCACAACACCAGAACCACAACACCGGAACCACAACACCGGAACCACAACACCAGAACCACAACACCAGAACCACGACACCGGAACTACGACACCAGAACTACAACACCGGAACCACAACACCAGAACCACAACACCGGAACCACAACACCGGAACCACAACACCAGAACCACAACGACGGAACCACATTGATACCTCCACAGAGGCATCAGGGCCACCAGCAGTGTCAATCCTGCCTTGATGCTCAAACATCCTCACAAGGCTCCAGCATTTTTGAACCTTCCCTTTGGCCTCCTGGCACAAGAACAGGCTGAGTGAGGACGTACTCACCCTTGACAATCTCAAGAGGTCGTTCAGTCTCTTCCTGTGTTGCCTCCAGTTTCAAGGCAGTTCACCCACACAGCTGACCCCCACGGCCACCTTCTCTAAGACTGAATGGGTTACAGAAGACGCTCTCCCCTTCCCGTCCGCTGGCATAAGGACCCCAGGCTTGATGGACACAGCCTGGAGGTGGGGGCGAGGGAGTCATCATCAAACACATGGCTGCCCTTCCCTTCTCCCCTGCCTCTCCCTTCACCCCCTTGTCTCGGCATCTATGTTGGAAAACATGGTCGAACTAAACAGCCCCTCAACGTGATGTTCATGATTAGAATCTATGCCATCTGTGCTCGCTGGCAAGAATCAACTCAAAGCCTCTGCAGAATTTAACACACTTTCCATAAGGATAACACTCAGCTCAGACAATGCCTGAAATTCTCTCTGAAGGAAAGATTGCCTTTGTCTCTCAGAGTCACACATTCACAAGGTCACCTGACACTGCCCGTGCCTGGTGACCCTTTAAATGAGTGACCACGACCTCCTTCCGGGTCGCGGCTAATGGTGTGGATGCCGGACATCCCGCCCTCCAGCTCGGATTGGGTGGATGACCGATAGACTTCCCACATCATGGGCTGGAATGTTGCTCTCAACTCCTCAGTTGGTTAATTGTTGTGTTAAATGCCGGGCAGCAGCATCAGGGGGCGAGAGTGGAAAATCCACCCACATCCGGGTCTCAGTCCCGTCTACTGCAATGCGACATATTATTCAGCCCTGTCTCAGACATTAGATTTTTCCGAGTCCTATGAACATTCGAATTGGGAGCAGGAGGAGGCCACTCGGCCCCTCGAGCCTGCTCCGCCATTCAATAAGACCATGGCTGATCTGATTGTAACCTCAACCCCATAATCCCTGCCTCCCCCCGATAACCTTTCACCCCCTTACTTATCAAGAACCTACTCCTGCCTTAAAAATATTCAAAGACTCTACCTCAAGGACCTTCTGAGGAAGAGATTTCCAAACTCTCATGACCCTCTGAGAAAAACAAATTCCCCTCGAGCAGGATATTGAGCGCAGTGGGCGGGCGGGTACCCAATCCAGCCAATAACGCACGATGACATCGGGGACGCATCCCCACACCATCGCCTCGCCCCACCATATTACATTGGGTGGGCGTGTGCCAGAGTTGGCAGTGTGCCCGCCAATAATTAGAAGGCCTATTAAGGCCATTAAAAAGGTCATTAAATTCAAATTTACACTGCCCGTCCAACCTAACGGCTGACAGGCAGGCGAAAAGGACAAGCGGCCTTTGCACTTTTTAGGAAACATTGTCCACGAGCGAGACGAGGTTTCCCAAAGCAAATAAAAACAAAATAAAAATTTTGCACTTGATTTAAAAACATGTCCCGGCTCCTGTGACAGTCACATGAGGGGAGATGTTTTGTGACATTTTTATTTTGTCCATTAGTTTTTTAAACCGAGCCTCAGGGAGATTGAAGCATCTTTAACACCCACACACGCAAAGATTGTGTTAGGCTCACCCCCCCCACCCCCCCCACACAGACAGCGCTCACCCTCCCCCCCCCAACACAGACAGCGCTCACTCACCCTCCCCCCCCAACACAGACAGCGCTCACTCACCCTCCCCCCCCAACACAGACAGCGCTCACCCTCCCCCCCCCACACAGACAGCGCTCACCCTCCCCCCCCAACACAGACAGCGCTCACTCACCCTCCCCCCCCACACAGACAGCGCTCACCCTCCCCCCCCACACAGACAGCGCTCACTCACCCTCCCCCCCCAACACAGACAGCGCTCGCTCACCCTCCCCCCCCCACACAGACAGCGCTCACCCTCCCCCCCCCCACACAGACAGCGCTCGCTCACCCTCCCCCCCCCCACACAGACAGCGCTCACTCACCCTCCCCCCCCCACACAGACAGCGCTCACTCACCCTCCCCCCCCCCACACAGACAGCGCTCACTCACCCTCCCCCCCCAACACAGACAGCGCTCACCCTCCCCCCCCCCACACAGACAGCGCTCGCTCACCCTCCCCCCCACACAGACAGCGCTCGCTCACCCTCCCCCCCCCCACACAGACAGCGCTCGCTCACCCTCCCCCCCCACACAGACAGCGCTCACTCACCCTCCCCCCCCCACACAGACAGCGCTCACTCACCCTCCCCCCCCCCACACAGACAGCGCTCACCCTCCCCCCCCCCCACACAGACAGCGCTCACCCTCCCCCCCCCACACAGACAGCGCTCACCCTCCCCCCCCCACACAGACAGCGCTCACTCACCCTCCCCCCCCCCACACAGACAGCGCTCACCCTCCCCCCCCCACACAGACAGCGCTCACCCTCCCCCCCCCACACAGACAGCGCTCACTCACCCTCCCCCCCCACACAGACAGCGCTCACTCACCCTCCCCCCCCCCACACAGACAGCGCTCACTCACCCTCCCCCCCCCACACAGACAGCGCTCACTCACCCTCCCCCCCCCACACAGACAGCGCTCACCCTCCCCCCCCCACACAGACAGCGCTCACCCTCCCCCCCCCACACAGACAGCGCTCACCCTCCCCCCCCCACACAGACAGAGCTGCTGCTCACGTTCCACACTGGGTGGGCTTTAATTGACGCCCCCGTGTAATATCGCGGTGTAGTGCCGATCACAGGCGGCGGTTTGCTTCCCGACTGCCCTAACCTGCCCCCACCGAGCACCCCCGCCAAGGGCAAAATCCTGCCCCCAATCTCTCTCTTAAATGAACGACCACTTATTTTTAAACAGTGACCCCTCGTTCTAGATTCTCCCACAAGAGGAAACATCTTCTCCACATCCACCCTGTCAAAACCCCTCAGGATCTTAAAGGTTTCAATCAAGTCGCCTCTTATTCTCCTAAACTCCAGTGGATACAAACCTAACCTGTCCAACCTTTCCTCATAAGACAACCCACCCATTTGAGGTATTAGCCTAATAAACCTTCTCTGAACTGCTTCTAACACATTTACATCCTTCCTTAAATAAGGAGACCAATATTGTACACAATACTGCAAATGTGGTCTCACTAGTGCTCTGTATAACTGAAGCATAACCTCCCTACTTTTATATTCAATTCCCCTCCCAATAAATGATAACATTCTGTTAGTTTTCCTAATTACCTGCTGTACCTGCAGACTAACCTTTTGTGATTCATGCACTAGGACACCCAGATCCCTCTGAATCTCAGAGCTCTGCAATCTCTCACCGTTTAGATAATAAGCTTCTTTTTCATTCTTCCAACCAAAATGGACAAACTCACACTTTCCCACATTTTACTCCATTTGCCAGATCTTTGCCCACTCACTTAGCCTATCTATGTCACTCTGTAGCCTCCTTATGTCCTCTTCACAACTGACTTTCCTATCTTTGTGTCATCAGCAAATTTAGCCATCATCCCATCCATCCCTTCATCCAAGTCATTGATATAAATTGTAAACAGTTGATGCCCCAGCACTGATCCCTGTGACACACCACTCATCACATCCTGTCAACCAGAAAAAGACCCATTTAGGCCACCTCTCTGCTTCCTGGTAGCCAGACAATCTTCTGTCCACGCCAATATATTACTCCCTAAGCTTTTATTTTCCACAATAACCTTTGATGTGGCACTTTATCAAATGCCTTCTGGAAATCTAGGTACAGGATATCCACCGGTTCCCCTTTATTCACAGCATGTTACTCCTTCAAAGAACTCCAATAAATTGGTTAAACGTGATTTCCCTTTCACAAAACCATGTTGACTCTGCTTGATTACCTTGAATTTATCTAAGTGCCCTGTTATAATGTCTTTAATAATAGCTTCTAACGTTTTCCCTATGACAGATGTCCCTGTTGATGCAGTATTTGTTTGCAGTGTATAGATTGTTTAATACAGAATCAAAACACAAATCACTCTCATAATTATTATATTGGGGGGTGCGAGGATCTGGAGGAACAGCACATTAAATAAATTTAGGCAAATTTTCCAAATATTTTCCAAACACTATTTCAGGTGGTCCCTAAATGTATGGAAGGGGCATTAATTCATTATTAATTATACACCTTAGCATTATCAGCCCACTTTCATCCCAGCCTCCCCCTCCTCACTCCTGCACCACCTAATCTTTATTTTATACTCTCTTTGCTCATGATTGGACATGTTCACTTAGCGAGAATCCATTGGAGGGCCATGTTCATTGGCTCAGTTTTTCATTTTTTTTGTGCAGAAATATGCAAGAATTTTGTAAGTGACAATTTCAATGAGTATTCACGTGTTGAAATGTAGACCTGACCTTAACTCTCTCCTGAGGATAAACTCGATAGTTCTGTTAACTAAAACATTCAGAAGATTCCATATCACACAAACAATAAAGAGATTATTCCACAATCTCAATCACAGACCTTGTTTTTCATTTATTCCATTATTATTCATTCGGATTGGATTTACCCCTGTCCTCACCAGGCATCTTCCAAGTTTCTCTGGCTGCACCGCTGGCCAACCAGATGCACCTATCCTCGTCTCCACACCCCCCACCCGGGTTTCCCTCCTCCACTCCCCACTCCTCTCTGCACCAGTGAGGCATCCATGGGCGGGACCTGAACTGTACGTGACAGTGCGGCTCTCCAACAGGCAAGCAGCCGGCATGGGACAAGCAGCAGCAGCAGAGCGTTGGTGTCGGGGAAGATGTGGAGGGGTGGTAGGGGCAGGTGAGTCCAACTCTGTCTGGGGGTGGAGAAGGGAGTCTGAGGGGGTCTGCTTGGGGGCTCATGTCCTTCCGTATGCACATACAAGTTTCACGATTTGTTATTGGGAGCAGCCCGAGGGGGTCTGGGGGCATTTGGGGTCCATGCTGGAAGGTGGTAACACCATTCTCAGGGCAGCTGTGCGCCTTGGCCCCACTCACTCGCTCAGAAGGACCAACACCCGACATGACAAAATCTCCCTTATTTGTTCAGCTAGAGTTGGTCACCCTGGGTGTAGGCCTGAGACTGGGTTTCAGATGTAGGCCCAAGCCTGGGGGGAAGATGGGGATTGGATATAGGCCTGAGATGGGGTGACGACGGTGGTGGTGGGTTTAGCCCTGAGACTGGGGGTGGCAGGTGTAGGCCCGAGGCCTGGGTTGGTGGGTGTGGGCCTGGGATGGTGGGAGGCGGGGTAGAGCGCGTAGGCCCGGGACTGAGGGATCAGGTGTAGGCCCGAGGCTCAGGGCTCAGGTCAGGCACACAGGCTGGGGAGAGGTGAGGAGGAGTCAGGGCCAGCCTGAAGGGCGCCTGGTCCTGAATCCCAGCAGGTGCAGGGGGAATTTAGGGGAGAATCGGAAGTGCGGGAGGGGGCAGTGACCCACAGCAGCACCCCCCTCACTCCCCTGGCGAAGCATCCCAACAGCAGCAGAGCGAGAGGCTGAGGCAGCAATAGAGGATGTGACAATAGCGGTGGAGGCAGTGGGGAGAGGGTAAGAGGATGATCGGCAGGAGGGGATAACCTGCCAGGTGAAATGGAAGGGGCGAGGCAAGTTCTTGGGAAAAATTTTTAAAATAACCGGTAAGATTTGTTGTTTATTTTTCCCATCAGAGCTGATAGGACACGGAAACAAAAACAGAATTACCTGGAAAAACTCAGCAGGTCTGGCAGCATCAATGGAGAAGAAATCATTTAACGTTTCGAGTCCTCACGACCCTTCGGCAGAACTGAGTATAGTTAGGAGAGTGGCGAAATATAAGCTGGTCTAAGGTGGGGGGTGGGGGGGAGAGAGAAGTTGAGGGTGGGGTGGTTGTGGGGATAAGCAAGCAGTGATAGGAGCAGGTAATCAAAAGATGTCACAGACAAAAGGATCAAAGAGGTGTTGAAGGTGGTGATATTTGTCTAAGAAAAGTGCTAATTAAGAATGGAAGGCAGGACACTCAAGGTACAGCTCTAGTGGGGGTGGGGTGGAAAGACTAACAAAGTTTTAGTTTTAGATTTAAAAATAATGGAAAAAGGTGGGAAAAGAAGAATCTATATAAATTATTGAAAAAAAAGGGGGAGGGGGAAGAAACGGGGTGGGGATGGGGGGAGGGGGAGTTTAAGATCTAAAGTTGTTGAATTCAATATTCAGCCTGAAAGGCTGTAAAGTGCCTAGTCGGAAGATGAGGTGCTGTTCCTCCAGTTTGCGTTGGGCTTCACTGGAACAATGCAGCAGGCCAAGGACAGACATGTGGGCAAGAGAGCAGGGTGGAGTGTTAAAATGGCAAGCGACAGGGAGGTTTGGGTCTTTCTTGCGGACAGACCGCAGGTGTTCTGCAAAGCGGTCGCCCAGTTTGCGTTTGGTCTCTCCAATGTAGAGGAGACCGCATTGGGAGCAACGAATGCAGTAGACTAAGTTAGGGGTAATGCAAGTGAAATGCTGCTTCACTTGAAAGGAGTGTTTGGGCCCTTGGACGGTGAGGAGAGAGGAAGTGAAGGGGCAGGTGTTGCATCTTCTGCGTGGGCATGGGGAGGTGCCATAGGTGGGGGTTGAGGAGTAGGGGGTGATGGAGGAGTGGACCAGGGTGTCCCGGAGGGAATGATCCCTACGGAATGCCGCCAGGGGGGGTGAAGGGAAGATGTGTTTGGTGGTGGCATCATGCTGGAGTTGGCGGAAATGGCGGAGGATGATCCTTTGAATGCGGAGGCTGGTGGGGTGATAAGTGAGGACAAGGGGGACCCTATCATGGTTCTGGGAGGGAGAGGAAGGTGTGAGGGTGGATACGCGGGATATGGGCCGGACACGGTTGAGGGCCCTGTCAACGACCGTGGATGGAAAACCTCGGTTAAGGAAGAAGGAGGACATGTCAGAGGAACTGTTTTTGAAAGTAGCGTCATCAGAACAGATGCGACGGAGGCGAAGGAACTGAGAGAATGGGATGGAGTCCTTACAGGAAGCGGGGTGTGAGGAGCTGTAGTCGAGGTAGCTGTGGGAGTCGGTAGGCTTGTAATGGATATTGGTGGACAGTCTATCATCAGAAATTGAGACAGAGAGGTCAAGGAAGGGAAGAGAAGTGTCAGAGATGGACCATGTGAAAATGATGGAGGGGTGGAGATTGGAAGCAAAATTAATAAATTTTTCCAGGTCCTGACGAGAGCATGAAGCAGCACCGAAGTAATCATCGATGTACCGGAGAAAGAGTTGTGGGAGGGGGCCGGAGTAGGACTGGAACAAGGAATGTTCCACATACCCCATAAAGGGACAGGCATAGCTGGGGCCCATGCGGGTACCCATAGCCACACATTTTATTTGGAGGAAGTGAGAGGAGTTAAAGGAGAAATTGTTCAGTGTGAGAACAAGTTCAGCCAGACGGAGGAGAGTAGTGGTGGATGGGGATTGTTGGGGCCTCTGTTCAAGGAAGAAGCTAAGGGCCCTCAGACCATCCTGGTGGGGGATGGAGGTGTAGAGGGATTGGACATCCATGGTGAAGAGGAAGCGGTTGGGGCCAGGGAACTGGAAATTGTTGATGTGACGTAAGGTGTCAGAGGAATCATGGATGTAGGTGGGAAGGGACTGGACAAGGGGAGAGAGAAGGGAATCAAGATAACGAGAAATGAGTTCCGTGGGGCAGGAATTTTGTAGGTTTCAATGAGATCACCTCTCATTCTTCAAAACTCTAGAGAATACAGGCCCAGTTTCCCCAATCTCTCTTCATAAGACAGTCCCACCATCCCCGGAACAAGTCTGGTGAACCTTCATTGCACTCCCTCTATGGCAATAATACCCTTTGAGGTAAGGGGGCCAAAACTGCACACACTACTCCAGGTGTGGTCTAACCAAACTTCTATACAATTGAAGCAAGACTTCGCTACTCCTGTACTCAAATCCTCTTGCGATAAAGGCTAACATTCCATTAGCTTCCTAATTCCCTGCTGCACCTGCATGTTAGCTTCCAGTGACTTATGGACAAGGACACCCAGGTCCCTTTGTACATTGATACTTCCTAATCTCTTACCATTTAGGAAATACTCTGCACATCTGTTCCTTCTACCAAAGTGGATAACCTCACATTTTTCCACATTATATTCCATCTGTCATGTTTTTGCCCACTCACTAAGTCTGTCCAAATCCTCCTGTAACCACTTTACATCATCCTCACAAAACACAATCCCACTGAGCTTTGTATCATCTGCAAACTTGGAAATATTACATTTGGTCCCCCATGTCCGAATTATTGATATATATTGTGAACATCTGGAGCCCAAGTACTGATCCTTGCGGTACCCCGATGGTGTTATGATCGGTCCCAGATGAGGTCTCCAATTTATTACGGCCAGGACGGGACCCCAATTTAGTTATGATCCTGGGTGAGGAGGAATGCACTAGCTCCTCTCTTTATTCAATCCCCTCAGTCGGCCACAAGGAGATTGGTTTAAAAATCCTTCCCCCGTGGAGGTCTCTTCCCAGTCCAAATGTATTTACTTTTTATAAGGAGCCAATTTATCCAGACTCTCTTGAGTCAAAGAAAGAGTAAGTTAACTAGTTACTGAAACCCGAGGAAAATAATAAAGCTGCAACACATGCATACTCTAGTCAGAAAGGAGAAGTTAAGAGTCCAAATAAACGTTTAAAAATATACAAACCAGCCCTTGGTTTGTCTGTGAGGTGTAGATGATGGTACATTGCAGTTGTTAAGTTGGGTGATTCCGGTAGAGCTGACTGTGGTAGATTCGGTGTCTGTTGGAGACACTTGTTGACTTATCCCAGAGTAGGAATCCTGGTTCTCTCTGCAGGGTAGTAGAAGAGGCTGCCTTGTTTCTTTTTACATTGTGGCCTCTGCTAGGAACTTGCCTCCAGCAAAAGAGAGAGAGAGAAATTGCCTGCTGTCTTTGGAGGGGTGACTGGCAGGGGTTTCATCTTGTTTCTGTCCCTCACACACTGGTCTGCAGCCAGCTTGTTACCTCATTGTGTAATCCCAAGAGGGGAAATAGCCCGGAGTCCATTTTTCTTTCATTTTTTTAATTCATTCATGCGATGTGGGCTTCGCTGGCTGGGCCAGCATTTATTGCCCATCCCTAATTGCCCTTGAGAAGGTGGTGGTGAGCTGCCTTCTTGAGCCGCAGTCCATGTGGTGTAGGTACATCCACAGTGCTGTTAGGGAGGGAGTTCCAGGATTTTGACCCAGCGACAGTGAAGGAACAGCGATATATTTCCAAGTCAGGATGGTAAGTGGAGGGGAACTTCCAGGTGGTGATGTTCCCGCCTATCTGCTGCCCTTGTCCTTCTAGATGGTGGCCCTGGTGGAACCCAAACTGGGCAACAGTGAGCAGGTTATTGCTAAGCGAGTGCAACTTGATAGCACTGTTGATGACCCCTTCCATTACTTTACTGATGATCTCAAACCATTTTACACATTCCGAGATATAAATCAGCTGGAGTTGTGTTTTTGGATGAGTGCTGGGATGTGGGAATCAGACTCTTCCTGTGTCTGTGGAGATAAAGTCCAGGCTTTCGCATTTTCCTTATCTTCCTTCTGAGTGTCTCTGTTTGAAATAGGCCTTGACACCTCTTCAGATGCAACAATGCATGTTCTCACAGGGAAGTCTGTCAGTATAATCCACATAGGAATCTTCCAGAAAGTGATCACTTTCCATTATCAGCCTCCTTTTAGTCAGTCTTTAGTTGTATTCCTTTTAAACGCACAGGTCTTCCTTAGAAAAGTTCAATATACCTGTGGGTAGTTGGTAGCTGCAGTCCATGGTGACACTAGTCACAGGCTGCCAACCTGAGAATGACCCGTTTATTCCTACTCCCTGTTTTCTGCCTGTTAGCCCATTCTTAATCCCTGCCAGTAAATTGCCTCCTATCCCATGTGCTTTTATTTTGCTAATCAACCTCCTGTGGGGGAATTTATCAAAAGCCTTCTGAAAATCCAAGTATACCACGTCCACCAATTCCCCTTTATCAATTCTGTTAGTAACCTCCTCAAAAACTTCCAAGTTTGTCAAACATGTTTTCCCATTTGCAAATTCATGCTGACTGTGCCCAATCAGATCATGATCATCCAAGTATTCATTTATCACATCTTTTATAATAGATTCTAGCATTTTCCCTACGACTGATGTAAGGCTAACGTGTCTGTAGTTCCCTGTTTTCACTCTCCTCCCCTTCTTAATTAGTGGGGTGACATTTGCTGCCTTCCAATCTTCTGGAACCATTCCAAAATCTATAGAATTTTGGAAGCTGATCACCAATGCATCCACTATCTCCATAGTAACCTCTTTCAACATTCTGGGATGTAGAATATCAGGTCCTGGGGACTTACCAACTTTCAGTCCCATTAATTCCTCCAAAACAAACTTCTTAGTTACACTAATTTCCTTCAACTCCTCATTCTCCCTAGTCACTTGGATCTCTAAATCTGGGAGATTTCCTGTATCTTCCTCTGAAAACAGACACAAAGTAATCATTTAGCTTCTCTGCCATTTCTCTGTTCCCCATTATAAATTCTCCTGACTCTGCCTGTAATGGACCCACATTTGTCTTAACCAAACATTTCCTTTTTACATACCTAGAGAAGCTTTCACAGTCTGTGTTTATGTTTTCTATTCCTCAGGACCTTAATCACAAAAAACATGAATATTTATGGTACAAGGTGCCTCAATCCAGTCCCTTCTGCACCATCAATCAGCCCATTCCACACAACCACCACCCTCTGTGTGAAGCAGCCAAATCTACTGTAGTAACTGTAGCTTTAAGACTTATTGTACTGTGTAGTATCACGTCAGTGTGAACAACTCAGCCCAAAGCCTGCGGAACCTTAGGGGTGGAGTTTGTGTCTAGTTGTGGATCTTGATGGAAGTGTGTAACTGCTGCTGAAGCCCTGTAAATAAAGTTCACTGTTTCTTATGAGAAACCTGGAAAATCAAGTCCATAGCAGCTGCATTGGATTTTTACTGAACACTGGCCTTCTCCTCTAACAGCTGGTTCAAATGCAATGCAGACTGAGCCTATGAAAATAGCCCTTGGCTGACTGACGCCCTGATACAGGATAAGTTCCAGGCATCACAAATCCTGTTCCAGTGAGCAAAACTGTCCTTCATTAAAACCTTCGAACTGAGCTGACAGGAAGGCTGTGTTAGACCATAAGAAATAGGAGCAGAAATTAGGCCATTCGGTCCATCGAGTCTACTCCGCCATTCAATCATGGCTGATAAGTTTCTCAACCCCATTCTCCCGCCTTCTCCCCGTAACCTTTGATCCCCTTACCAATCAAGAACCTATCTATCTCGGTCATAAATACACTCAATGACCTGGCCTCCACAGCCTCCTGTGGCAATGAATTCCATAGATTCACCACTCTCTGGTTAAAGAAGTTTCTCCTCATCTCTGTTCTAAAAGGTCTTCCCTTTACTCTGAGGCTGTGCCCTCAGGTCCTAGTCTCCCCTACTAATGGAAACATCTTCCCCACGTCCACTCTATCCAGGCCTTTCAGTATTCTGTAAGTTTCAATCAGATCCCCCCTCATCCTTCTAAACTCCATCGAGTATAGACCCAGAGTCCTCAAACGTTCCTCATATGTTAAGCCTTTCATTCCTGGGATCATTCTCGTGAACCTCCTCTGGACCCTCTCCAGGGCCAGCACATCCTTCCTGAGATACGGGGCCCAAAATTGCTCACAATATTCTAAATGTAGTCTGACCAGAGCCTTATAAAGCCTCAGCAGTACATCCCTGCTTTTATATTCTAGTCCTCTCAAAGTAAATGCCAACATTGCATTTGCCTTCCTAACTACCGACTCAACCTGCAAGTTAACCTTAAGAGAATCCTGGACTAGGACTCCCAAGTCCCTTTGCACTCCAGATTTCTGAATTCTCTCCCCGTTTAGAAAATAGCCTATGCCTCTATTCTTCCTACCAAAGTGCATGACCTCACACTTGCCCACGTTGTATTCCATCTGCCACTTCTTTGCCCATTCTCCTAACCTGTCCAAATCCTTCTGCAGCCTCCCCGCCTCCTCAAAACTACCTGTCCCTCCACCTATCTTTGTATCATCTGCAAACTTAGCCAGAATACCCTCAGTTCCTTCATCTAGATCATTAATGTATAAAGTGAAAAGTTGTGGTCCCAACACTGACCCCGGCAGAACTCCACTAGTCACCGGCAGCCATCCTGAGAAGGACCCCCTTATCCCCACTCTCTGCCTCCTGCCAGACAGCCAATCTTCTATCCATGCTAGTACCTTGCCTCTAACACCATGGGCTTTTATCTTACTGAGCAGCTGCATTGGATTTTTACTGAACACTGGCCTTCTCCTCTAACAGCTGGTTCAAATGCAATGCAGACTGAGCCTATGAAAGTAGCCCTTGGCTGACTGACGCCCTGATACAGGATAAGTTCCAGGCATCACAAATCCTGTTCCAGTGAGCAAAACTGTCCTTCATTAAAACGTTCGAACTGAGCTGACAGGGCTTCTGAGATTGGGCCTTGGGTACATGACGGGACATTCTTACTGAAGACAAGAATCATTGAAAGTGGCAGACTCTAGGAATTTTGGAAAATGAATATTTAGGGTGATTGACTCTCAGAGACTCAATAATTCTGTTTTTTGTGGCCAGCTTCATAATATGGAAGCTCATTGGGAAATTAGTCAGTTGGCGTTAAGTATCGAAGGAATGAGGATAAAGGAAGGTCAGAAACATCCAATCTGTTGCTGAGAAAAAGACAATTAAGCTTTGATATAAAACGGGATATTTATAGGAATTGGATGAAGGAGTAGAGGATGCAAATGATATGAGGTGTGAAATGAGAAGAATAATGAGGCACTTAATGGAATAAAGGAGACAGAATGACAGTGACAAACTGCAATTGCTTTCATGACCCCTCGAAACATTCCTGCCCTTGCTGAACAACTCAGCTGAAAGAGGCTATTGCTTTGCCAGTGAGTTTAGAACAAAGAATTGTTGGGGTCAGCAGAACCAACTGATCACTAATACAACAATGAAACTCGGAACAAACTGACTGTCATGAAGCACAATGTCTTCACACACTGAGACAGGCAGGAAATAGCCTCTTGTAAGCTGTTAATATTCAACATTGTTCCTTTAGGGAGACATCTTAATCGCAGTTGTTTCTGGAGAGTTTTAGGGGATGTTTGTGTCACTGATTTAGAGTGACAATAGCATCTGCTTTGTGTACACACAAAGGCCCAGATTTTCACCACAATGGGGGAAATGGTGGATGAGTCCAGAAATCTTAAATCCTGCTCCTGAACACAGAACTCCCTATTTTTGTGAGGGTGGGACTGGATTCCGGCCCAGGTTCGCACATGCTGCCTCATCAGCTGCCTCTGCTGAAGCAGGATTTTGGTAGGCCAGGAGTATGAAACCCAGTGTGTGCAGATTAGACCAGGTAAGGGCAGGTCTGAACTTGGTGAATTTGTTTGGATAGCCAGAGTACCTATTTGGATTGTGTTATGATCCCAGCTGATGTTATTACTGGACACGTCAGATCCCAGAATGGAACCTGGCCTGATATACCATCATTTTTTACTTTTTTTTTAACTGTGGAGGGTATTTACTGAAACAGATTTAGTGGAGTCTCCTGTTGACTTTTTAACAAAAAGATAAAACCTTCACTAAACAAGAAACTAACTGTCTTACACTAGACAGCAAAAAGATTGTAAAGATTTCAACTCAGACATAAAAAAATGATTCAAACTCACACTCTCCCTTTTATCCCAGCAATACCCTCACAGACCCAGCACTCCAGTGAAGAGATACCACTTTTTCCAAACCAAGGCTACAGCTGGTTCAGGCACAAAGAGGTTTCTTTTCCAGACGACTTCTGAACATTCACTCAAAGTCCTTCCACAATTGGTATCTCCCTTGAGATATCCAAAAAACTCACTCTAAACTCACTATTACTTTAACTTTACATATGAGTTCCTTAAACTCACTCCTCAGCATTCTGGAATCATTTCCAGCTCAAGAGAGTCTTAGACCTTTTCTGTCTCCACTCAGTGGTACACACATACCAACTGAACTAAAATCTGCCTTTCGGTCTCTTCCTGTGCCTCTGTGTGTCTCTCTCTTATTCCCTGTTGCTAGGCAACAGCATAGTTTTTCCCTATATTTTATGTTTGTTTTACCTTCCCTAAACTGCTAACCCCTTTGTAACCCACCTCTTCCTTTCAAGAGTCATAAAACCTCATTAAAAATTCATGTGTACGTACAGAGCCTGGCAACTCCCTGGCTCCATCTCAAAAAAACTCTACAATGAAAACCAAATCCAGGTTTCCCCTTTCTTAACACACAAATAAAAAAAGTATAAATTAAACTTAAAACTATATCTTGTTCTGAACACCCACAAATGCACATATAACTTATTTAAAACTATATCTAGTTCCTGACACCACCCGCAAAAAACAAGTGGCTTTAAGAGACATTTTCATTTTCCATTACCTCCCCTTATTATCACCTCGATTTTACTTATGCAGAATTTACTCTGGCAGTAACAATGTGTTTACGTCAAATATACAAGGATTTTTCCATAGGAATCATATTCTACACAAGACCATTTTGATTGCAACATTCTTCTTCCTCTATATTTGTTCTTAATAAAGTGTCTGCTAGTTTATTGTCTCTTACCACTGCATGACTGATTTTCAAATTATTATGGTTGCACCATAAAACTCCACCGAAATAGTCTTAGGCCTGAATTCCACCCTTGTGGTGCGTCCGAAGTCGGTGTGGCCAGAAGTGGACATAAAACTGGCTCCCAGCCAAGATCGCACTGTGAACGTGATTTTACACCGGGTGGGCAATTAGGTCCCGACACGCGTGAAACACGACTGCATGATAGACTTTCCCTGCGTGGGGGTGGGAGTGCGTCAGGCGGTGGGTCCAATGAGGACCCAGCGGGGTGTTCAATAATACAGAAGAGGCAGCTCCCTGAAGGCTGCCAGAAGTTGTGGGGGAGACTGAGGGAGCTGTCTGTGTCCTGAATGTCCTGGTCTACAGACATGGCCTCAGCACCTGGTGGTCATGGAAGGTGGGTGGGCAAGTTGGGTGGACACTCTGCCCCTACTGTTTCTCAGATGAGTGCCTGGGACTGCTAGTCGAGGAGGTCAGTGCCAGGCAGCATATCCTAATGCCCAGGAACGGCAAGAGAGGGCCTTCTCACCTGACCAAGGCAGCCTGGACAGAGGTCGCTGCTCAGGTCAGTGGGCACGGTGTGGGGCGCTGTACATGGCTTCAGTGCAGCAAAAGGTTCAATGATCTGTTGCAATCAGCAAGGGGAAGTGCAGAAATGGCATGGACCTGTGCGGAGAAGTTTAGTCGGGTGCCCACTGCTTGGAACGTTCAGGGGTCTAAGACCAACTGGCACTGAAGCTTCTGCCAAGGCCAGGATGTCAACATGACTGGCCTCAGTGCATTGCAGGGTGAGATTTGTCACAGTGACACGGCCTGCCTAATACCCGGGTGGGAAGGCGGGATCGAACCAGGGAGGTGGAGCAATAGTGAGGCTATTTTTCCCTGTCACGGGAAGAGCAGCCATAACACCGCGGACCGCCGCAGAGTGGATGGAGGAGCCAAATCTGTGTCTGCTCACGGAGCACCAGGGTGATGCCCTGGAGCTGCAATGCTACCGGCCAGCTCGCTCCCCCGGTCACGGAGAGGCAGGGGTCTCAGGTAAAGGTAAGAATGCAGGGGACAGGTGCATGTGCAGTGGGTACTGGAAGCATAACGGGCTCCTCTCATCAGAAACTGAACTGTTGTAGACAGAGAGCCCATTGAAGCTCCAATGCAGATGGCACCAGGCAGCAGCTCTCCACTGTCTCCTCAGCCCGCCTAGCATGCAGAGTGACCATGGGGATTGAATGTGCTGATCTTTTGCCTTCCTTCCGTGGGTGCTCCATCCACAGGAGCCGCCAGTGACCCTGAGGACCCCCCATCGAGCCCAGAGCCAGCGTCACACCGTCTCTCTGAACCAGGCACCAGCGCAGATACTCACACGTCAGTGGGCAATAGGTATTCGACTCCATGGGTAATGCACAACAGTGAGGGCACATCACACTCACATGAGGAACTGGCAGAGGCAGAGAGATCCCAGGGAGCTGGGATCACAGCTGGAGACCAGGACCAGGCTGCGTCCGAGGCAGATGACCAGCCTCTGGAGTCATCCATCAGCGGGAGATTTTTTTTTTATTCATTCACGGGATGTGGGTGTCACTGGCTGGGCCAGCATTTATTGCCCAGCCCTAATTGCCCTTGAGAAGGTGGTGATCAGCTTCCTTCTTGAACCGCTGCAGTCCATGTGGTGTAGGTACACCCACAGTGCTGTTAGGGAGGGAGTTCCAGGATTTTGACCCAGCGACAGTGAAGGAACGGTGATATATTTCCAAGTCAGGATGGTGGGTGACTTGGAGGGGAACCTCCAGGTGGTGATGTTCCCATCTATCTGCTGCCCTTGTCCTTCTAGGTGGTAGTGGTCGTGGGTTTGGAAGGTGCTGTCCAAGGAGCATTGGTGAGTTGCTGCTGTGCACCTTGTAGATGGTACACACTGCTGCTACTGGTGCTACTCATTGGTGGAGTGAGTGAATGTTTGTGGATGTGGTGCCAATCAAGTGGGCTGCTTTGTCCTGGATGGTGTTGAGCTTCTTGAGTGTTGTGGGAGCTGCACACAATAAGGCAAGTGGTGAGTATTCCATCACACACCTGACTTGTGCCTTGTAGATGGTGGACAGGCTTTGGGGAGTCAGGGGATGAGATACTCGCTGCAGGATTCCTAGCCTCTGACCTGCTCTTGTTGCCACAGTATTTATTTGGCTAGTTCAGTTCAGTTTCTGATCAATGGTAAACCCCAGGATGTTGATAGTAGGTGATTCAGTGATGGTAATGCCATTGAACATCAAGGGGTGATAGTTGGATTCTCTCTTGTTGGAGATGGTCATTCCCTGACACTTGTGTGGCGCCAATGTTACTTGCCACTTGTCAACCCAAGCCTGGATATTGTCCAGGTCTCGCTGCATTTGGACATGGACTGCTTCAGTATCTAAGGAGTCGTGAATGGTGCTGAACTTTGTGCAATCATCAGCGAGCATCCCCACTTCTAACCTTATGATGGAAGAAAGATCATTGATGAAGCAGCTGAAGATGGTTGGGCTGAGGACACTACCCTGAGGAACTCCTGCAGTGATGTCCTGGAGCTGAGATGACTGACCTCCAACAACCACAACCATCTTCCTTTGTGCTAGGTATGACTCCAACCAGGAGAGTTTTACCCTGATTCCCATTGACTCCAGTTTTGTTAGGGCTCCTTGATGCCACACTCAGTCAAATGCGGCCTTGATGTCAAGGGCAGTCACTCTCACCTCACCTCGGGAGTTCAGCTCTTTTTTCCATGTTTGAACCAAGGTTGTAATGAGGTCAGGAGCTGAGTGGCCCTGGCGGAACCCAAACTGGGCATCAGTAATCAGGTTATTGCTAAGCAAGTGCTGCTTGATAGCATTATTTATCACCCCTTCCATTACTTTACTGATGATGGAGTGTAGACTGATGGGGTGGTAATTGGCCGGGTTGGATTTGTCCTGCTTTTTGTGTACAGGACATACCTGGGCAATTTTCCACATAGCCGGGTAGATGCCAGTGTTGTAGCTGTACTAGAACAGCTTGGCTAGGGGCACAGCAAGTTCTGGAGCACAAGTCTTCAGTACTATTGCCGGAATATTGTCAGGGCCCATAGCCTTTGCAGTATCCAGTGCCTTCAGCCATTTCTTGATATCACGTGGAGTGAATCGAATTGGCTGAAGACTGGCATCCGTGATGCTGGGGACCTCCGGAGGAGGCCGAGATGGATCATCCACTCGGCACTTCTGGCCGAAGACTGTAGGCAATGATTCAGCCTTATCTTCTGCACTGATGTGCTGGGTTCCTCCATCATTGAGGATGGGGATATTTGTGGAGCCTTCTCCTCCAGTGAGTTGTTTAATTGTCCACCACCATTCACAACTGGATGTGGCAGGACTGCAGAGCTTAGATCTGATCTGTTGGTTGTGGGATCGCTTAGCTCTGTCTATCACTTGCTGCTTATGCTGTTTGGCACGCAAGTAGTCCTGTTTGACACGTCATTTTTTGGTATGCCTGGTGCTGCTCCTGGCATGCCCTCCTGCACTCTTTATTGAACCAGTGTTGATCACCTGGCTTGATGGTAATGGTAGAGTGGGGGATATGCTGGACCATGAGGTTACAGATTATATTCGAGTACAATTCTGCTGCTGCTGATGGCCCACAGCGCCTCATGGATGTCCAGTCTTGAATTGCTAGATCAGTTTGAAATCTATCCCATTTAGCACGGTGGTAGTGCCACACAACCCGATGGAGGGTATTCTCAATGTGAAGGCGGGATTTTGTCTCCACGATGGCTGCGTGGTTGTCACTCCTACCGATAATGTCATGGACAGATGCATCTGTGGCAAGCAGGTTGGTGAGGATGAGTCTAAGTACGTTTTCCCCTCTTGTTGGTTCCCTCAGCACCTGCCGCAGACCCAGTCCAGCAGCTATGTCCTTTAGGACTCAGCCAGCTCGGTCAGTAATGATGCTACCGAGTCACTTTTGGTGATGGATATTGAGGTACATTCTGCACCCTTGCCACCCTCAGTGCTTCCTCCATGGGGTCAGGAGTCGATGTTGAGGACTCCCAGGGCAACTCCCTCCTGACTGTATACCACTGTACCAGTGGGACAGGACATACCCAGGGATGGTGATGGTGGTGTCTGGGACATTATCTGTAAGGTATGATTCTGTAAGGATGACTATGTCAGGCTGTTGCTTGACTAGTCTGTGAGACAGCTCAAGCCCCCAGACGTTAGTCAGGAGGACTTTATAGAGTCTGCGATTGCCGTTGTTTCCGGTGCCTCGGTCAATGCCGGACGGTCCGTCTGGTTTCATTCTTGTTTTTGTGACTTTGCAGTAGTTTCATGCAACTGAGTATCTTACTGGACCATCTCAGAGTCAGTCACATTGCTGGGGTCTGGAGTCACATGTAGGCCAGACCAGGTAAGGACAGCAGGTTTCCTTCCCTAAAGGGCATTAAGGAACCAGATGGGTTTTTACAACAATTGACATTGGTTTCATGGTCATCATTAGAATTTTTATTGAATTCAAATTCCACCATCTGCCGGGGTGGGATTCGAACCCGGGTCCCCAGAGCATTACCCTGGGTCTCTGGATTACTAGCCCAGTGACAATACCACTTCACCATCGCCTCCCCAGATGCTGGATGTCCAGTGGGATGGACAGGGGGAGAACTGGCAGAGATCCATGAGGGTCTGCGTGCCATGGTCTCTGTCATGGAGGAGTCCATGTGAAGCATGAGCTATGCGTTGACCCTTAACCCTGAGCACACAGCCTCCTCCTGGGGAGGCAGCTTCAGGAGCAGACTCAGGGAATCCTGGGGTTGTGCTTGGATCTATAAACCCTCAGACAGGCAGGAGGTAACTGCCAGTGTGAGAGATGGATGTGGCTCCTGGTATCTCTGCTCGGTCCCTGTCCATCAATGGTGAGCAGGGAGGTGAAAATGCAGCTCACGCTGGTGAACAAGTTGCCTGTTGTCTCTGCTTCCCTCGGGGTGCTGTGGACGAGGGTATTAGCTCCTCTGTCCCTCTGCCAGTGGCCACTAGATCTGATGATGACTGCGGAGTGCCCGGCTATGGTGCTGGACACACCCCCCCAGGGGGAACATGCTCAGGCCCCGCGGCCAGTGGACATCCCCCCCAGATTTTAAAATTCATTCAGAGGATGTGGGCTTCACTGACTAGGCCAGCATTTATTGCCCATCCTTAGTTGCCCTTGAGAAGGTGGTGGTGAGCTGCCTTCTTGAACCGCTGCAGTCGATGTGGTGTAGGTACACCCACAGTGCTGTTAGGAAGGGAGGTCCAGGATTTTGACCCAGCGACAGTGAAGGAACGGCGATATATTTCCAAGTCCGGATGGTGAGTGACTTGGAGGGGAACTTGCAGGTGGTGGTGTTCCCATCTATCTGCTGCCCTTGTCCTTCTAGATGGTAGTGGTCGTGGGTTTGGAAGGTGTTGTCTAAGGAGCCTTGGTGAATTCCTGCAGTGCATCTTGTAGATGGTACACACTGCTGCTACTGTGCGTCAGTGGTGGAGGGAGCGAATGTTTGTGGATGTGGTGCCAATCAAGCGGCTGCTTTGTCCTGGACGGTGTCAAGCTTCTTGAGTGTTGTGGGAGCTGCACTCATCCAGGCAGGGTCATCAGGGTCATCAGGGTCAGCAGGGTCATCAGGGTCAGCAGGGTCATCAGGGTCAGCAGGACAGCAGGGTCATCAGGGTCATCAGGGTCACCAGGACAGCAGGGTCACCAGGGTCAGCAGGGTCAGCAGGACAGCAGGGTCAGCAGGGTCAGCAGGGTCAGCAGGGTCACCAGGACAGCAGGGTCAGCAGGGTCAGCTGGGTCAGCAGGGTCAGCAGGGTCAGCAGGGTCACCAGGACAGCAGGGTCAGCAGGGTCAGCCGGGTCAGCAGGGTCAGCAGGGTTAGCAGGGTCAGCAGGACAGCAGGGTCAGCAGGGACAGCAGGGTCAGCAGGGTCAGCAGGGTCAGCAGGGTCAGCAGGACAGCAGGGTCAGCAGGGTCAGCAGGGTCAGCAGGGACAGCAGGGTCAGCAGGGTCAGCAGGGTCAGCAGGGTCAGCAGGGTCAGCAGGACAGCAGGGTCAGCAGGGTCAGCAGGGTCAGCAGGACAGCAGGGTCAGCAGGGTCAGCAGGGTCAGCAGGGTCAGCAGGGTCAACAGGGTCACCAGGACAGCAGGGTCAGCAGGGTCAGCAGGACAGCAGGGTCAGCAGGGTCAGCAGGGTCACCAGGACAGCAGGGTCAGCAGGGTCAGCAGGGTCAGCAGGACAGCAGGGTCAGCAGGGTCAGCAGGGTCAGCAGGGTCAGCAGGGTCACCAGGACAGCAGGGTCAGCAGGGTCAGCAGGGTCAGCAGGACAGCAGGGTCAGCAGGGTCAGCAGGGTCACCAGGACAGCAGGGTCAGCAGGGTCAGCAGGGTCAGCAGGACAGCAGGGTCAGCAGGGGCAGCAAGGTCAGGAGGCTGCCTCCAATGCCACTCTCAGTGATGTGCGGGGGGGCACCAAGACACAGCCCCACAGACGTAAGTTGATGGCATCTTGAGCACAGAGGGGGGCGTGGTCACTGTGACAGTTTTTGTGTTAATTATTTTGATGCTTGTGTTCGGGATGAACATTGTGTTTGTTCATGGGAAGCACCATAAACATTTATTTGGCATAATGGGCTGAGCTGGCTGGATGGTTTGAATAGGTACCAGATGCAGCACAGGCTTGTAGAAGTCTGGTGTTGTGTGGTGCTGGCGTACCGGGGTTGGGTTGTCATTTATTGGTTGTTAGCAAAGGAGATGGTGCCATTGGTTTGACGAGGCATCGATGCCTTGGATGCCGAGCAGATGGGTCACTGGATCAAAGCATCCCTGGTGTCCCTGCGTCTATGAGGGTTCCTGTCCTCTGCCTCGAGGTCCTCACCCTGCACCTCCCCAGGCTCTTCCCCTAATCCATCACTCGAGTCACCCTCCATGGCCTGTGGAGCTGCCTCGCTTTCCTCAGCCTCCAGTGCGTCCCCCCTTGCCAGAGCCAGGTTGTGCAGGGTGCAGCCTGCAATGACTATGAGGGAGACATGTCCTGGAGGATACTGCAACGCTCCCCCTGACTGGTCCAGGCATCTGAAGCACATCTTCAGCAGCCCAATGGTCCTCTCCACCACCGCCCTTGTGGAGGTATGACTCTTGTTGTATCTCTCCTTGGCCTCAGTTCTTGGGTAATCAGCCATCTCTTCAAGGAATGGCTCTTGTCACCCAGGAGCCGTCCATCCACTCGTGCAGGATCCACAAGCAGCCTGGGTACCTGTGAGGGCCGCACAATGTGAACATCGTGTGAGCTCCCAGGGTAATGGGCACAAACATGGAGTATCTATGCCCTGTGGTCACAGACAATCTGAACGTTCATTGAGTGGAACTTCTTTCTGTTTACGAAAGCTCCCGGCTCACCTGCTGGTGCCTGGATGGCCATGTGAGTGCAGCAAGATATTACACCCTAGACACGGGGAACCCAACCATCGCAGCGAAGCCTCCTGCTCTCTCCACATGGTTCATCTGGTCCGTCTGGAAGTGGGTGAACGTGCAAACATGTCTAAAGATAGCATCAGTCATGAGCCTGACACAACTGTGTGCAACTGATTGAGAAACGCAGCACAGATCCCCCACTGAGCCCTGAAAAGGACCAGAGGCAGAGAGGGTTAGGGCCACTGTGACCTTCAAAGCCACCGGCATGGGGTGTCCACCCACACAGTTGTAAGTGATTTCCGGACCTATCATGTGACATATTGCTGTCACTGTGTCCCTGGAGAGGCAAAGTCTCCTGAGGCACTCGTCCTTGGATATCTGGAGGTAGTTGGAGCGCTGCCTGGACACCCTAGACACTGGGAAGTGGCGTCTTCGGCGTGTCCTCCTGTCTTGGCCTCTCTGTTGGCCCTGCACCAACTGAGCCTGTGCCTCTCCTCTTAAAGGTCTGTCCCTGGGACACTGCCTGTGTCCACCTGGCCTCCTCTCCCTCCTGCCCCTCTCTTCCCCTTCAGAGGAGGTTCCACCGGTGGAATAACTATCCCCATTAGATGGGATGCAGTGGAGCAGTGCCTTGAAAATGAAGGAGCTCTGTGCTGTAATACTCAGGAGAACCTTCCAGGGAAGAGGAGGACCCGAGATGCTGAAAGGCAGGTTTGACAATCAAACAAAATGACAAGAAACCCTGGGACAGCTCTGTCCTCACACAGCAAAGGACCGGCAATGACAGAGAAAGTGCTGCTGCTCCGGGGCCTTTTATCCCTCCCAGAGGATGAGGAAATGATTAAAACCTGCTGCCCACCTGCCCATTTTGCCTGTGTGATGAGCTAGAAATCACACGGGCCATGTAAAATCACAGACAATTGGCTTTTCAATGACCTTAACTGGCCCTTTAATTGTTGGTGGACACTGCTCTGACTACCGTGCGTGTTCACCGACCTCAATATTGCCCACGTGTGCAATGAAATCAGGACATATGCCCGATGTCATTTCGGGCAATTTTACACGTGTTCAGTTGGGCTCATGCCTGACCTCGGAACGCAAAATTCAGGCCTAAAATTCTTGTTATGAAGCTTTGCTAAAAAGGTTAAAGGATTATGGTCAGTTTAAATAACTGTCTCTGCAGAGTTGTTGGATATGTAGAATTCCAAATGTTGTAGACCCAACACAAAACTCAAAGTCTCCTTCTCCACAGTTGAGTATTTCCTCTGACACGAGCTTAACTTTCGAGAGAAGTAACTGATTGGCTGTTCGATCCCCATCTCATCTTCCTTTAGCAAAACTGCACCAACACCCACGATGCTGGCACCGTAATCAGTACATCTGTCAAACTCTCAAAGACACTCTGACACTCCTCTGTCCATTCTCATGTCTTGCCTTTCTTTAACAAGTTTGTCAGGGAGTCATTACAGCGCTGAAATTCAAAACAAACTCCCGATACAATCCACTCAAGTCTATATACCGCAAAATCTCTCATTTTGCTTTAGGCACTGGAAAATCCAAGACGGCCTTTATTTTTGCTTCTCTAGGAGCTACTTGGCCTTGTCCCACAGTGTGGCCCAAATAAGTTCCTTTTGCTTTGCAAAATTCACTTTTTGCCAAGTTTATGATCAAATTGGCTCTTTGTAACCGATCAAACAATTCATTCAACTGTTGTAAATGTTCTTCCCAAGTTTAGCTGAACACAACCAAATCATCAATATATACAGCACAGTTGCATAATCTTTCAATGACCTCATTGGTTAACCTTTGAAATGTTGCTGGGTCATTCTTCATTCTGAAAGGCGCGACTTTCCATGGATAAAGTCCATCCAAGGTTACGAAAGCTGATGTTTCTTTGGCTGTTTCGGTTAATGGAACTTGCCAATACCCCTTCAATCAGTCAATTTTTGGAACAAACCTTCCTTGTCCAACCTTCTCAATCCAGTCTTCTTATTGTGAAATCAGATATGAATCTGCCTTTGTGACCATATTAACTTGCGATAGTTTATACACAGTCGCTGTGATCCATCTGGTTTCGGTACCATTGCAATGGGTAAGGTCCAGCTGCTGAGACTCAGTTCAATAACGTCATTTTCCATCATGAGCTTGATCCCTTCCCTCACTTGGGCTAACTTCTCTGGATTGAGTCTGCAAGGATTTCACTTTCTGGGTGACGCATCCCCCACATTAACATCATGAATGGCCAAAGATGTTTTCCCTAATTACACAAGCTGGTTTGTAAGTTTGTAATAGCTTTCATAAGTCACCTCGACAGTTTTCTGGAAGATAGCATAATATTTCATCTAAATTTTTAATTAAATTTAATCCATGTTATCCAATCTAATTACTGGAGAATCGACTTTAAAATCTTCAATTTCTGATTCATTCTCGAATCGCTCTGATATTTTAAGTTCACTCCCTATTTCTTTTACCGCTGTAAACACACTCCTCTCCTGGCTGCCTCCCCTGTCATAATATCACTTTAACACATTAATGTGACACATTTGCTGATTTCTCCTCCTGTCTGGAGTGCTCACTATATAATTTACATCATTCAGTTTCTCTTTGATTTGATAAGGTCCAGTGAACCTCGCTTTTAACAGTTCACCAGAGACACCTTGTCTCCAGCACATTTCCAGCATTGGTATTTTTATCTGCTCGAACTTTCATTGTTTGTCGAGCGATTTTTAAACGTCTTTGACCAACTCACACACTTTGGTTCATTGTTCCGGGAAATTTGAAACATTGGTCAAAGGCATTGTCTCTGAACTTTAGTTTATAAATTTTTCTCTAATTTAACTGGTCCTCTCACCTCATGGCCATACTTCAGTTCAAAAGGACTGATCCTTGTGGACTCATTAGGGGCTCCTCTAATGGCAAACAGTAAAAATGGAATTCCTTTATCCCGATCGTAGGGGTATCCCTGACAATCGGCTTTAATCATGGTCTTTAAAGTTTGATGCCACCTTTCTAATGCTCCTCATGATTGTGGATGATAAGCTGAAAATTTAATTTGTTTTATTCCCAAACTATTCATTATTTCTTTGAACATTTGTGACATAAAATTTGAGCCTCGATCTGATTGTATCTCCTTTGGTAATCTATATCTTGTAAAGAATTGAAATAACTTTTCCACCACCATTTTTGCCGTAATTTTTCCCAAATGCACTGCCTCAGGAAATCTTATTGAAACATCCATAATTGTTAAAAGATACTGATTCCCACTTCTGGTTTTAGGTGGGGGTCCTACACTGGACCCTGCTAAACGGTTCTTCCAAATCTCGTGTCGAAATTAAGGGTGCAGGTTTAATCGATGATTGGGATTTCCCCACCACCTAATATGTGTGGCCTGTCTGGTGGAATTTAACCACATCTTTACGTAATCCTGGCCAATAAAAATGTTTCAGTATTTCCACTACTGAGTCCCACTGCCCCACACTCTCCCCATAGCCCTGTAAACACCCCAAACTATTCCCACCTCCCCATAGCTCTGTATCAATCCCAAACTAATCCCACTGCCCCACATTCTCCCCATAAACCTGTAAAAACCCCAAACTATTCCCACCTCCCCATAGCTCTGTATCAATCCCAAACTAATCCCACTGCCCCACACTCTCCCCATAGCCCTGTAAAAACCCCAAACTAATCCCACTGCCCCACACTCTCCCCATAGCCCTGTAAAAACCCCAAACTAATCCCACTGCACCACACTCTCCCCATAGCCCAGTATCCATCCCAGAGTATTTCCACTGCCTCCATTGTCTCCCATAGTCCTATATAAATCTGAAGAGATGGAGTGAAATGGAAGTAACTGGAGTAAAACATTGCCTGAGCTTAGGGTTAGGGGCGGAGTAATTGAAACACTGGAAAAGCAGCTGAAGACCTTGGTTCCCAGTCAGATTCAGTTAGTTACATCCTCAATATTCAAACCTGCTCATTCCAGAGAGGAAATTACAGTTAACCTGACAGCTCTCAATGTCAGACAGGTCATCGAGCTGAAGCACTGATTCATCTTCCTCATGCCAGATGCTGCCAGACCTACTGAGCATTTCCAGTATTTTCTGGTTTTATTTCTGAGTTTCAGCCCTGTAGTATTGTGCGCTCTCCTGGTTATCATTACCTTTTCTCTGCCACTAGGTGGTGGGTTGGTCTTTAACAAGAGCTGACTGTTGAGAATTGGTGGGGTAAAGGCAGGGAGACGCTTCAGTCAGCTTCTCAAGCTCAGCCACATGTGGAGTTGTCGGTTAATGGAGTCTCATAACAGGGAAATAGGAAAGAGGTGTAGGCCATTCGGCCCCTCGAACCTGCTCTGCCATTCAACTAGACCATGGCCAATTTTCTACCTTAAAACCATTTTCCCGCATTATCTCCGTATCCCTTGATGTCATCAGTATCTAGAATTCTATTGATCTCTGTCTCGA
Organism: Cetorhinus maximus; assembly: GCF_964194155.1. Lineage (NCBI taxonomy): Eukaryota > Metazoa > Chordata > Chondrichthyes > Lamniformes > Cetorhinidae > Cetorhinus > Cetorhinus maximus. The sequence goes on along the minus strand of NW_027596224.1, from coordinate 31,116 downwards.
ACATGCTCAATAACTGATCTTCCACAGCCCTCGGGGTAGCGAATTCCAGAGATTCCTCTGAGTGAAGAAATTTCTCCTCATCTCAGTCCTAAATGGCCCACCCCTTATTCTATCCCCTGGTTCTAGACCCCCACCCCCACCCCCACCCCAGCCAATTACCTTTGGAGGTGCAGTATAAACCCACAGGAGATCATGGGCAATGGATGGATTTTGAGAAGGTTAAGCACTGATTCCTGGGATGGCAGGATTGTTGTATGAGGAGAGATTGGGCTGACTAGGTCTGTATTCACTGGAGTTTAGAAGAATGAGAGGGGATCTCATTGAAACGTATAAAATTCTGACAGGGGCTGGACAGACTGGGTGCAGGGATGATGTTTCCTCTAGCTGGGGGGTCTAGAACAAGGGGTCACAGCCTCAGGAGACAAGATAGGCCATTTAGGACTGAGATGAGGAGAAACTTCTTCACTCAGAGGGTGGTGAACCTGTGGAATTCTCTCCCACAGAGGCTGTGGAGGCCAAGTCACTGAATATATTTAAGAAGGAAATAGATGGATTTCTGGACTCTAAAGGAATCAAGGGGTATGGGGGGAGAGCGGGAGTATGGCGTTGAGATAGAGGATCAGCCATGATCATATTGAATGGCGGAGCAGGCTCGAGGGGCTGAATGACCTCCTCCTGCTCCTATTTTCTATGTTTCTATGATTGAATATTTATTCTTCTTTCAGTCCTGTATTTTGATCAGGAAGAGCTGATGGATGTCAGTGGATTGTTTCAGCTGTAGGGAGACACCCCTGACAATGCTGCCCTCCTGTGTCCAGGAGTGTGGGCCTGAATAATGTGTTCAGGTCTTGACATTGTGGAGTTGAGTTGCAGATTGAAGGTGAGCTGTCCAATTAGGATATACAGAGTAAGCTGTGGGATTCTTTAAATTAAGGATGAATGATTAATAGATCCTCGTTGCTTTTCTCTTCTGTGTGACATTTTCACCTATTATTTATGTATTTACAGGGACACATTGTCCCAATTTCTAGTTCAACAAAAGAAAACAGCTTTCATTGTGTTTATGTTTTATTTGTGTGTCACACCAGAAATAAGATGTTAGAAAGTGAGTCACAGAAACCTGATGGCTTCATGATGCTCTGAGATGAATGACAGAGGGTGAGGGGAGCTACAGAGAATGACACAGGAACAGAGGCAGCAACAAGCTGGACAGGATCAGGGAAGAAGGGAAATCCACAGTCAAATCAATAGACATGAAGTCACAGTCACACTCAGAGCTTACACCATACACCCTAAAGATCCTGCTCATGGAGACACATTAGAGGTGTGTAGCTGTTAGAAACTGTTCACCTAAGAAGTACAAGGATAATCGCTTGTGTGTAAGGACTGAAGTATTAGGAAATACTCAGGTAATTTGGGCCTAAATTCTGGGCTGAATTACAGCAAAACATTCATAAAAAAACAACTGCCTCAAATCTACACGAGATTCCATCTGCAAATTTGTCCCAGAAGAATGCCACCTCTCTTAACGGTTCACTGGAAGGTCACTCACCACATTTAATGGGGTTAAAGGGTGGTGGTTAACCCCCTTCGCCAATCCCCCCATTCCCACCCTAAACCCACCCCAGATAATCCTAAACTGGATCCTACACCTGCAAAGGTAGTTTTGTGAGGGCTGCAGTTCAGTTTGTTGAGTACTCTAGTGGTAGTTTTGTGGAGGCTGCAGTTCAGTTTGTTGAGTACTCTAGCGGTAGTTTTGTGGAGGCTGCAGTTCAGTTTGTTGAGTACTCTAGCGGTAGTTTTGTGAGGGCTGCAGTTCAGTTTGTTGAGTACTCTAGCGGTAGTTTTGTGAGGGCTGCAGTTCAGTTTGTTGAGTACTCTAGCGGTAGTTTTGTGAGGGCTGCAGTTCAGTTTGTTGAGTACTCTAGCGGTAGTTTTGTGAGGGCTGCAGTTCAGTTTGTTGAGTACTCTAGCGGTAGTTTTGTGAGGGCTGCAGTTCAGTTTGTTGAGTACTCTAGTGGTAGTTTTGTGAGGGCTGCAGTTCAGTTTGTTGAGTACTCTAGTGGTAGTTTTGTGAGGGCTGCAGTTCAGTTTGTTGAGTACTCTAGCGGTAGTTTTGTGGAGGCTGCAGTTCAGTTTGTTGAGTACTCTAGTGGTAGTTTTGTGGAGGCTGCAGTTCAGTTTGTTGAGTACTCTAGTGGTAGTTTTGTGAAGGCTGCAGTTCAGTTTGTTGAGTACTCTAGCGGTAGTTTTGTGGAGGCTGCAGTTCAGTTTGTTGAGTACTCTAGCGGTAGTTTTGTGAGGGCTGCAGTTCAGTTTGTTGATTACTCTAGCGGTAGTTTTGTGAGGGCTGCAGTTCAGTTTGTTGATTACTCTAGCGGTAGTTTTGTGAGGGCTGCAGTTCAGTTTGTTGATTACTCTAGTGGTAGTTTTGTGAAGGCTGCAGTTCAGTTTGTTGAGTACTCTAGTGGTAGTTTTGTGAGGGCTGCAGTTCAGTTTGTTGAGTACTCTAGTGGTAGTTTTGTGAGGGCTGCAGTTCAGTTTGTTGAGTACTCTAGCGGTAGTTTTGTGAGGGCTGCAGTTCAGTTTGTTGAGTACTCTAGCGGTAGTTTTGTGAAGGCTGCAGTTCAGTTTGTTGTGTACTCTAGTGGCTGCCGCTTTGACTCAACTCCGACAAGCTCTGCTTTGCTGTTTTGACACCGACCTTACAATGAGAGTATCTGAATGAGGGTTCTGAAGAGGAGGGGGATGAGGATATGGAAAACACTGGTTTTGTGACTCCGAGAGGCTAGAGTCACCCAACGCATCTCACTCATTAAGATCACTTTACTGCTCCTTAGAGCAGCAGGTGGACAGAATGTGGAGCAGGACAGGCAGTTCTCAGAGTGACTGAGACAGAGCTTGCAATAAACAGAGGACTTTCCATCAAATGAAATCACTCCACTCCTGTGTATTGGTCACCCCATAACCCTCACAAACACTCATTTTCCAAAGCTTCTATCAAATTCTTTCTTAAGACACATAGCAGCATTACCTCCACCATCATCCAACTCCAAAGGTTGAAACCGGACAAAGAATTAGCACATGGTTCTCTGTAATTGAATGACTTTAAGAACATAAGAAATAGAAGCAGATGGAGACCATTCGGCCCCTCAAACCTGCTCCACCATTAAACAAGGACAAGGCTGATATACCTCAACTCCATCTTCCTGCAATACCCTCATATCCCTTCATTCCCTAGTGCCCAAAAACCTTCCGACCTCTGTCTTGAACATTCTCAACAACTGAGCATCCAGAGCTCTCCAGGGTTGAGAATTCTTAAAAAAAATAACTTCTCATCCCAGTCTAAAATGGCTGACCTCTCAACCATGGCCCTGTGTTCCTGATTCGATGGCCTGTTCTAGATTCATCATCTACCTTGTTGAGCCCCTTAAGAATTAGAACACAAGAGCATAAGAAATAGGAGCAGGAATAGACCATTTGGCCCATCGAGCCTGCTGCACCATTCAATACGATCATGGCCAATCTTGGGGCTTCAACTCCACATCTCGCTCGATTCCCTGAGAGACCAAAAATCCATCGACCCCAACCTTAAATATATTCAACAATGGAGCATCCACAACCATTCTTCTTAACATTGTGACTGCACTTTGCACCAGTTAGCTCACTGAAATCTATCTACTACCCAAAGCCTTACATGTGTTACAGAAACAGGGAAATGCAGCTGAATATGTGGCTGGAGAATTGACACAGGAGGCAGGATTTCCGATTCCTTGTCCTCAGGCCAGACTCCTGGTCTTGTCTTCTGTGGTTACCTGCTCCCAATTCCCTTCTAAGTGTTGGACTGTCTCCTGGTCCCTGTTGAAAGATGGCTGCTCCCTCTCCTGCTTTGCATCTCCAGCACTGTATCTGAGAGGGTGGGAGCTGCCTCTGGCCTGCTGCACCATTGCCTCCAGCTCAGAAACTCACACAGCCACTTGCTACTGCAGACAGAATGCACCTTCCCTTTAACTGGTGCTCGCCTCATATGAAAGCTGCTCCCCGGTTGTGTGCACTCCAGTTAGCAGTGTGTTTACACTGGGCTATATGCCACAGTCATGGAGATAATCAGACAGTATGAAATTTGCCTGCTACCTTCATCGTTTTGAATGGGTGTGAGGTAATCGCAATCTCTGTGCCCACTAACAGCTCTTATCCAACATTTAGTCCAAGGTGTCTAGGAAACTGGGAGGGACAAACAGCAACAAGACTGTGCATTAAGCAGCAATTGTGTAAAAAGAGCAGGAAGGGAGAATGAAAGGAATTAAGCAGACAGGAATGGTGCATGTGTTAACGTGAGGATAAAATCAATAGAAAGGAGGTGTTAAATAGGTTGGCATCACTCAAAAGTCAATAGGAGGGATCCTCTGTGGCTGAAGGATGGAGCTAGCTGAAGCTCTGACCACAATCTTCCAATGTTCTTTGGATGTGGGGGTGGTGCCAGAGGACTGGAGAATTGTAATTTTACATAAATTCTCCAGAACAGGGGACAAGGGATAAAGCTGAAAATCACAGACCGGTCAGTCTAACATCATCTTGGTAAAACCTCTTTCTAAAATCAGCTGCCCAGAATGACGTACAATGCACTAGCTGAGGCAGATGGGAGATCATTGTCGAGGGTTAAATTAATTCTCACTTGGTGAAGCCGAGTTAATAAAATGTAGCCTGGACTGATTGTTAAAGACAACTTGTGACTGTGTTCCTCTCCGCAGACGCTGTCAGACCTGCTGAGTTTTTCCAGGTATTTTTGTTTTTGTGTCTGATGAACCTGCTGGAGTTCTTTGCAGTAATCAGGAGCACTGAAGGTATTGCAGTAAATGCTGTGGAGATGGATTTCCATCCCAGAAACCACCAATCTCTTTAGAAGCAATTCCTGAGACTCATAGGCATTTACAGCACAGAAGGAGGCCATTCGGCCCATCATGTCCACTCCGGTCAACAAAGATCTGACTACGCGAATCCCATTTTCCAGCGCTTGGCCCATAGCCCTGGAGGCTATAGCAACGCCAGTGAATATCTAAATACTTCTTAAATGTTATGAGAGTTTCTGACTCAACCACCCTTTCAGGCAGTGAGTTCCAGACTCCACCACCCTCTGGGTGAAAAACTTTCTCCTCAACTCCCCTCTTAGCCTTCTACCTCTTACTTTAAATCTATGCCCCTGGTTAGTGGCCCCTTTACTAATGGAAAAAATCCCTTCCTATCCACCCTATCCATGCCCCTCATAATCATATACGCCTCTATCAGGTCCCCTCTCAACCTTCGCTGCTCCAAGGGACCCCAGCCTATCCAATCCTTCCTCAGACCCTCCAGCCCAGGCAGCATCCTGGTAAATCTCCTCTGCACCCTCTCCAGTGCAATCACATCCTTCCTATAATGTGGTGACCAGAACTGCACACAGTACTCCAGTTGTGGCTTAACCAGCGTTTTATACAGTTCCAGCATAACCTCCCTGCTCTTGATTTCTACACCTCGGCTAATAAAGGCAAGTATCCCATATGCCTCCTTAACCACCTTACCTACCTGTGCTGCTTCATTCAGGGATCTATGGATACGCACACCAAGGCCCCTCTGATCCCTCATGAATGCACCGTAGTGCCTCCAGCTGCTGCTCAAGCTCCAAAACCCGGAGCTCCAGTTGCTCCAGTCAGAGGCACCTCCTGCACACGTGGTCATCCAGACCACCAGGAGCGTCTAGGATTTCCCACATAGTGCAGGATGCGCAAATTACAGGACTGAGCTCCCCAGACCTATCTTAACTACATAGAATATGGACCCTTGTTTTTATTTTACCCTTACTCCTACTTGGGTCTTGCTGTTTTAACCTCTCTGTCCCGAAGTCTTGATGGTTTGTGTCTTGATGTAGCAATCTCCAGACACCCAGATCCCCAGACGTCTCAATCTCCAGATATCCCAATCTCTGGGCTGTACCTGCACAGAGAAATATGCCAGGGTGGAGTTGGAACTGTAGTTCTGGAAATGGCCGGACAGTCTATCCGAGCTGGGAGTCCCTGTGAAAGGCAGGCGAGGTTGTTTAGCTGGGCACAACAGGGCATTTTCCCTTGAAGAAGTAGTGAGTTAGTTTAAGGGCATTGCAATACCTTAAGAAAGCATGTGAAGCCACAGTTACCGATGATGAGTTTTTTCCAACCTTGACCATATGTCTCATGGTAGCTCAACGCTCTCCACTCTCTCACAGGCTCACCTGCCCATCCAGCTGCTGAACTATTAACTGTTCTGTTGTCGGGTGGCCGAGTTGTGCTGTTAGTAATAGAGATAATCTGCAGATAACTCTCTGAGTGGAAACATTGAGTTTGTTTACAATATTCTCAGCAGCAACTACACGTGTACTTTCAACTCCAACTCTATCTCTACACTGACTGCTGAGGTAGCCTGCGCTACTCTCCTATTGGTTACTACAGATGATGTAATCTTTCCTAACAAGTATTGTTCTTAAAAGTACATTACACACTAAATAGAACCATAATTACTACACCTCCCCTGTCTGAGCTGAGTGACGAGGACCTTTCTCCAGGGTTCTTTTCTGTGTGCTAGATGTAGGGCCATTTTCCTCTCTGGTGGAAGGCAACAGTGTTTCAGGCCTGTGTGCAACAAGACACCTTGTCCCTTTAATTGATGCTGAAGAACAGCAGAAGCTTGTGTGATGGGAAATCACTCACTACGAGAAGTTTTGGTCCTGGGCAAATGGGGAAGTGAACCTCACAAACAGCCAGCATCAGAAAATCTGGAGTCTCTCCATGTTTTGACCACCCCTGGGGTTGTGGTGCTGCCCTTTAACTGGCTCCAGCCCTCTAAAGGCTGTATCCATCGTGTATTCCCCCCACATACCCCTCCCCCCTCCCACTCTGGAGTGATAGAAAACCAGGGAGGGGCTGTGCAAGTCCACTGAGGTCCAGAGTTTAAGTGATGGTTTCACTAACCCCACCCTGTCACAGGCTCAGGAATGGGCAGTGAGGCCTGAGCTCGGAGGCCTCTGAGAGGTGATTTCATCACGTGTGTAAGACAGAAAAAGATCTGAAAAGGGTTAAGTTGAAAAGTAGGACAGGAATCATTGGCCCTGTCCAGTAAAAAGAAACATGGAAGAACGCAGACTGGAGATCTGTCTTCACATAAACCGTGATCAACATGTGGACCAGAGACAAAATCCTTCAATCATTTAAGAAACAGCTGGATGCAGAATATCACTGTAATTAATCTCATTGGTCAGATCAGCAACAACAAGGGGCCAAATCAATTCACTAATGGAGGAGGTAAAATTGGTGAAATGGCTTCCAGGCACATTTATCTCCTAATCTCGCACCGAGGAATCTGATCATTTCTTGGTGATTTAACTATTTGAGATTCTAAGCAATGTCATTTGGCCCAGACTTTGCTTTGGATTCTTGTCTAACTGGGGGAGTTAGTGCAGTGGGTTTCCAAGTTGAAACTCTTTCTAATGGGATCAGTATATTTCACAGTGATTCAGTCTGTTCATTTTGGTAATGTGTTGATATATTTTGGAAGCAGCACACTAATCCTCTGATTCAGCTGCAGGACATTACCGTTTGTCTGTAATTATTTGGATCTCGGTGCCTGCTCCCTCAGTGAACTGAACACCTCTTGGAAAATAGCTCCATTCATTTGCCCTCCTTTGAGGGATTCTTATGCAAGGCTCCAGCAACAAGTCTCATGACAGGAAAGAAACTGTTGCTTTTACACATTCCTTCACAGACCAAATTATGCCAAGTCATTGATTCAAAAAACATTTTCCTAATTAACATTAACTTTAACTGCCACTTTCTACAGATGTTTCATTGCCTATAAATGCAGCTTCTGTTTTCAGAATTTCCACATAGAATAAGCTTCTCCTGCCCTGACTGACTGTCAAAAGTACATTATTGGGTTTCGAGTTTTAAGAAGTGTTATTTGAGAATTTCAGATTTTCAAATTTGTAGAAGACCATCTCAAGTCTTCACATTCTGCCTGTCTGCATCATCAGAATGGGACTGAGAAATAGAAAACAGGTCCCACAACCAACAGCTCAGATCTAAGCTCTGCAGTCCTGCCACATCCAGTCGTGAATGGTGGTGGACAATTAAACAACTCAATGGAGGAGGAGGCTCCACAAATATCCCCATCCTCAATGATAGGGGAGCCCAGCGCATCAGTGCAAAAGATAAGGCTGAAGCATTTGCAACAATCTTCAGCCAGAAATGCTGAGTGGATGATCCATCTCGGCCTCCTCCGGAGGTCCCCAGCATCACAGATGTCAGTCTTCAGTCAATTCAATTCACTTCACGTGATATCAAGAAACAGCTCAAGGCACTGGATACTGCAAAGGCTATGGGCCCTGACAATATTTCAGCAATAGTACTGAAGACTGTGCTCCAGAACTTGCCGTGCCCCTAACCAATCTGTTCCAGTACAGCTACAACACTGGCATCTACCCGACTATGTGGAAAATTGCCCAGGTATGTCCTGTAAACAAAAAGCAGGACAAATCCAGCCAAGCCAAAAACTGCCTAGCCAGTCTACTCTCGATCGTCCATAAGTGATGGAAGGGGCCATCAACAATGCTATCAAGCGGCACTTGCTTAGCAATAACCTGCTCACTGACGCCCAGTTTGGGTTCTGCCAGGGCCACTCAGCTCCTAACCTCATTACAGCCTCAGTCCAAACATGGACAAAAGAGCTGAACTCCCGAGGTGAGGTGAGAGTGACTGCCCTTGACATCAAAGCAACATTTGACCGAGTGTGGCATCAAGGAGCCCTAGCAAAACTGGAGTCAATGGGAATCAGGGAGAAAACTCTCCACTGATTGGAGTCATACCTAGCACAAAGGAAGATGGTTGTGGTTGTTGGAGGTCAGTCATCTCAGCTCCAGGACATCACTGCAGGAGATCCTCAGGGTAGTGTCCTCAGCCTAACCATCTTCAGCTGCTTCATCAATGACCTTCCTTCCATCATAAGGTCAGAAGTGGGGATGTTCGCTGATGATTGCACAATGTTCAGCACCATTCGCGAATCCTCAGATACTGAAGCAATCCATGTCCAAATGCAGCAAGACCTGGATAATATTCAGGCTTGTCTGACAAGTGGCAAGTAACATTCGTGTCATACAAGTGCCAGGCAATGACCATCTCCAACTAACCAATCTAACCATCACCCCTTGACTTTCATCGCTGAATTCTCCACTTTCAAAATCCTGGGGGTTACCATTGACCAGAAACTGAACTGGACTAACTATACAAATACTGTGGCTACAAGAGCAGGTCAGAGGCTAGGTGCAGAGAGTAACTCAGCTTCTGACTCCCCAAAGCCTGTCCACCATCTCCAAGGCACAAGTCAGGAGTGTGATGGAATACTCCCCATTTGCCAGGATGAGTGCAGCACCCACAACACTCAAGAAGCTTGACATCAACCAGGACAAAGCAGCCGCTTGATTGGCACCCCCTCCACAAACATTCACTCCCTCCACCACCGATGCACAGTAGCAGCAGTGTGTACCATATGCAAGATACACTGCAGCAACTCACCAAGGCTCCATCAACAGCATCTCCAAACCCATGACCTCTACCATCTTGAAGGGCATGGGAACGTCACTGCCTGGAAGTTCTCCTCCAAGCCACTCAGCATCCTGATTGGAAATATATCGATGGAGGAGAAGTGGGAATGGGCTGACAGCATTCAAAAGATTAATGAAAATGATTGATAATTTCATTGCCTAACCACCACTCTGATGTGTAGTATTACTTCATTCAAGGGCATTGGTTCCTGATGTGCTATCAATTTACCGGGATGCAGTTTCTGTGATGCCCCCAATCCACAGGTCGGGATTTTCCAGACCCACCCACCTTGGGACCAGAAATTCTCACCCAAACTCAATGGGCCTCTGGCTGGTCCCTCAAATTTTCTGTCCCACCTGCAACAGGTGTTTTTCTAGAATTGTTCAATACTTGAAACGCGTGAATCAGAAGCTGGTCCAATAATTTGTTACTGGGACTGACTTCCAGAATCACCCGACCAGTAAATACCAGGGACACAAGTGAAACTCTCACTGACAATGAGTCTACTGGATCGGCGATACCCCAGGAATCAGACAGGGGAACCGGGTTAATCCAATAAACATATGAAATAGGAGCAGGAGTAGACCACTCGGTCTGTAGGCCTGCTCCGACATTCAGTGTGGCTGATCTTGGGCTTCAGCTCAATTTCCCCACTCACTCCCCATATCCCTTAATTCCCTGAGAGACTAAAAATCTGTCTATCCCAGCCTGAAATGTATTCAACGATGGAGCATCCACGACCCTCTGGGATAGAGAATTCCCAAAGATTCACAGCCCTTTGAGTGAAGAAGTTTCTCCTGATCTGAGTCTGAAAGGATGGAGCCCTCAACCTGAGACGGTGTCCCCCATGTCCGAGATTCCCGACCAGGGGAAACAATCTCTCAGCGTTTATTCTGTCAAACCCTTCGTAATCTCCTAGGTTTCAGTGAGATCACCTCTCATTCTCCTAAACTCCAGAGAATATAAACCCAGTTTACTCAGCTTCTCATCACAGGACAACCCCCTCATCCCAGGGACCAATCCCGTGAACCTCTGCTGTATCCCCTCCATCTCCATATGTCCTTTCTTAAATGTGGAGACCAAAGCTGCACACAGTGGGGGTAATCGCCCCAAAGCTGCACACAGTGGGGGTAATCACCCCAAAACTGCACACAGTGGGGGGAATCACCCCAAAGCTGCACACAGTGGGCGTAATCGCCCCAAAGCTGCACACAGTGAGGGGAAACGCCCCAAAGCTGCACCCAGTGGGGGTAATCACCCCAAAGCTGCACCCAGTGGGGGTAATCACCCCAAAACTGCACATTGTGGGGGGAATCACCCCAAAACTGCACATTGTGGGGGTAATCACCCCAAAGCTGCACCCAGTGGGGGTAATCACCCCAAAGCTGCACACAGTGGGGGTAATCACCCCAAAACTGCACACAGTGGGGATAATCACCCCAAAACTGCACCCAGTGGGGGGACTCACCCCAAAGCTGCACCCAGTGGGGGTAATCGCCCCAAAGCTGCACACAGTGGGGGTAATCACCCCAAAACTGCACACAGTGGGGGTAATCACCCCAAAACTGCACCCAGTGGGGGTAATCGCCCCAAAACTGCACACAGTGAGGGTAATCACCCCAAAACTGCACACAGTGGGGGGAATCACCCCAAAGCTGCACCCAGTGGGGGGAATCACCCCAAAGCTGCACACAGTGGGGGTAATCGCCCCAAAGCTGCACACAGTGGGGGTAATCACCCCAAAACTGCACACAGTGGGGGGAATCACCCCAAAGCTGCACACAGTGGGGGTAATCACCCCAAAACTGCACACAGTGGGGGTAATCACCCCAAAACTGCACACAGTGGGGGTAATCACCCCAAAACTGCACACAGTGGGGGTAATCACCCCAAAACTGCACACAGTGGGGGTAATCACCCCAAAGCTGCACCCAGTGGGGGTAATCGCCCCAAAACTGCACACAGTGGGGGTAATCACCCCAAAACTGCACACAGTGGGGGTAATCACCCCAAAACTGCACACAGTGGGGGTAATCACCCCAAAGCTGCACCCAGTGGGGGTAATCGCCCCAAAGCTGCACACAGTGGGGGTAATCACCCCAAAGCTGCACCCAGTGGGGGTAATCGCCCCAAAGCTGCACACAGTGGGGGTAATCACCCCAAAGCTGCACCCAGTGGGGGTAATCGCCCCAAAGCTGCACACAGTGGGGGTAATCACCCCAAAGCTGCACACAGTGGGGGTAATCACCCCAAAGCTGCACCCAGTGGGGGTGATCTACTACGAAGTACAGTAGTGGGGGGTAAAACGATGTTTTACCCGCCGGCCGCGATGATGGGTTCTCATGCCGTATTGTCCCAAAGCCGCCTCATTATTTATGTGTTCCCGGGAAACGCGCTGTTTCTATAGCGAGTGGGCTCTCATTCTCCCGCTCACCATCACTTCGCTGCTACATCACACCGGGCCCCGTGTTTAATGTCCAGCCACAAGCACACACCTCAGAGCTTCCAGACCACCGCTGCTGCACCGAGGACATGGCCCTGAAACTGAAGAAGATTCCAGCCCCCAGGTTCAGTAAATCATCCCTCGAGCACCTTCTGGATGCTATGGAGGCCACCGGGATGTCCTCTACCCCCCACTCTGGCCGCAGGATGGGCAGCAACAGCACTAACCCGGCCTGGGAGGCAGTGGGCAGTGGTGGTCAGTGCGAACGCCCTGCAGAGGAGGACAGACACCCAGTGCCACAAGAGGGTGAATGTTCTCCTCCATTCCCCAGGGTAAGTCACTCTTCATCACTCTCAACTCACACACTCACAAACCCATCACACACCCACAGGGCCCTCACTCACTGTCAGTGTGAGGGACATCACCATTCACTCTCTCACACTCACCGTCATTGACCTCATCCCATCCATGGGACCACTCACCACCCACACAGGCCAGGTATACTTACCATCTGGCCTGGCAGGCATCCTGATACACTCTCCCCATCTCTACCCATGCAGGACAAACTGGCTCACAACAGGAGGGAGAGGTCACAGACCGGTAGTGAAATGCCTGAAATCAAGGTCCTCATGGACTTTGAAAACAGAGCCATCCAGCTGTCCGGCGATGACCGGGACCGGTCCTGTACTGACAGTGAGGTCGGCGCTGCTCTACCAAGTGAGGATCCAGCAGTGCAACATCCATCAGACAACCATGCTGTGAGTGATGTGTCCTGTTTCACAGGCTACTGCCAGGCACTCATTATCTCTCCTTGTTTTCACAGGCACATCTGGGAAACAGCCGACAGAGTCCATGACCCAGGGCCTCCAATCAAGCCCCAAAGAAACCTCTGAAGAGGAATCTGGAGGCACCCTCCCTGAAATCCCATCACAGCCTCACCCACACCCTCCACCAGCACAGAGACACACACCTCGGTGGGACCCAGCTTTAGAGTAGCCTCGGGATCACAATCTGGTGCGCACATCGCACAGTCTGATCCACAGCAGGCGGAGGCCGGGACTTCCCAGGTCCCCGGCACTCAGAGGAGCTGCTGGAGGCCAGAACGTTGCTGAGTCCGAGTCAGATGAGGAGCCTCTGGACTCGGTCATGTCTCAGTTGCTGGAGCTGCAAAGGCAGCTCGGGAACATCAGGAAGGGATGTCCGCTGCACTCCTCAGATTGTAAGGCACAATGGAGGAGTCTGTCCGCCTTCACTCTGAGGTGATAGCGCCGGCATTGCCAACGCACCGAGGTCAACACTGGCAGGATGGCGACCGCCATGGAGACCTTGGTCCAGGACGTTGCTCCTGCACTGCTGCTCAGGCTGAACTCCAGCGCTGATGCCATAGTCGGCCTCCAACAGTGTGTACGCGAGAGGAGTGCTGGGCATCTCGATCTCACTCCAGTTTCCCCTCCTCCTCACGGAGTCAGCCTGGGGCCCTCGGGCACCCATAGGGAGGAGGATCAGCAGGTGCACACTCGGGCCCATCCACCCAGGTGACTCTGGGAGTGTCCGGCCCATTCGACTCCCCTCTTCCTGTGACCTCAGCAGCTCCAGCTCCACAGGCCGAGGAGGGTGTCACTGCCACACAGCAGGACCCCGAAAGCAGGCCGGGACCCTCCAGGTCTCAGCCCTCCAGAGGACGCCCGCCAAGGTCATCACAGACAGGGCGTCACAGTCAGCAGGCTGCCTCCACCTCCCCTGTGGATGTCCGGGGAGCACCAAGACACAGCGGCAGTGCTAGGAAAGTTGAGGAGGATTAGTTGAACAGCCTGGGCACGGGTGTTAATCAGTTGTACAAACTGTTCACTATTGTCAATAAACTGCCAAGAATCTCTCCCTGCCTATGGCTCCTTGTTCTGATGAGCAGTGTTCGTGTCACTCAGATGTGAAACCTTTCTGCACAAGATAAAGGCAGGTGTCTCAGTCCAGGGCCTCTTCCCTGTGTCTGTGCAGCCTTCAGACCACAGTGATGGTCCAGCCTCACACTCCCTGGACACATTACTGATACCTGCACCTCGGCGGTGCTGGTCATTGCTGCCAGAATGTAGTGGGCAGGGTCACAGAGTTCCCTCATTCTCTCCATGTGCTCTCAGCACCTTTAAGGTGGGGCTGGCCCCCATCTCACCAGCATCTGTGACCAGTGATGCTGTGCACCAGCTCCTGAAGGGCTGAGGTGCTGAAGGTGGACACAGCATCAGATGCCTCTAAAGTTTCATGGCTGTGTCTCTATGATATGATCCTGATCACAGAGCACAAGCGAGCTGCCCTCGGCCAGACAGGAGTCAGACATTCACAGAGGCTGTGTGAAGATCTATGGAGGGTCCTCACTGCAGGTCGTCATCATCCTCCTGCAATCGAGCGACTATTAGGGCCTCCACTGTGTCTCCATGACAGGAGTGTTCTCACAGAGGGTATTGGTGCTGCCATAAGCCAGACTGGAGTCAAACGTTCACAGATGCAATGTGAGGATCTAAGGAGTGTCCTCACTGCATGTTGTCATCATCCTCCACAAATCTAGCAGCTATGAGGGCCTCCCGAGAGTGCCTGCCTCATCTGGCCAGTGTGAGAGCCTCATCCCCGTCATTGTCACCACTGAGGACCCCCTCACCCTCATCCCCATCAGCGTCCTCCTCATCGGAGGAGACCTCCAGCTCCTCCACCTCCTCCTCAGTCAGCTCCTCTCCCCATTACAGTGCCAGGTTGTAAAGGGTGCAGCGATGATGATGTGCGACACCCTCTGTGGGCTGTATTGCAGGGCCCCATCAGACTAGCCCAGGCACTGGAGCCGCATCTTCAGCATCCCGATGGTCTGCTCCACCAAGTTCTGAGCTGCGGCATGAGCCTCATTGTAGCGTCGCTCTGCTGCAGTCTGAGGCCGCTGCACGGGTGTCATCAGCCACGGCCTCTGTGGGTAGCCCTTGACCCTGAGGAACCAACCCTGCAGCCTCTGTGGACCCTGGAAGATGTCAGGGATCTGCGAGTGACTCAGGATGTAGGCATCGTGCACACTCCCTGGAAACCGTGCGCAGACCTGCAGGATGTGTTTGTGGAGGTCGCACACCAGCTGCATGTTCAGTGAGTGGAAGCCCTTGCGGTTGATGAAGTCACCGAGTGTAGCGATGGAGACCTGAGCACCACATGAGTGCAGCCAATCTCACCCTGTACCTGTGGGAATCCCGAGATCAGGGAGAATCCAATGGCTCTTGCATCCTGGCTGTCCTGGTCCCGGGCGAAATGCACAAAGTTGTTGCTCTTGTGAAGATGGCACCTGTGACCTCATGGATGTATTTGTAGGTGGCGGATTGTGAAATCCCACTGGGGTTTCCTGTGGAGCCCTGGAAGGAGCCACTGGCATAGAAATTGAGCACCGCAATCACTTTCACAGCCACTGGCAGTGGATGCCCTCCATGTCCTCTTGGCACCAAATCCTGCAGCGGGTGGCAATTGTGACCGAGCTGTTCCCTAGCACAGTCTCCAGCAACACTGGTTCTCGGTCACCTGTACGAAGAAAGGTAACATATATAGACCCTGTGTCATGAAAGTATAATAATCCTCATAATATTACTGTGATTTATTGTAAAAGTAGGTTAATAATGTGGTTTGGATAGTTTCTGTGTGTGTGTGTGGGGGGGTGTGGGGGTGGGGGTGGGGTGGGTGTGGGGGTGGGGTGGGTGGGGGTGGGGGTGGGTGTGGGGGTGGGGGTGGGGTGGGTGGGGGTGGGGGTGGGGTGGGTGTGGGGGTGGGGGTGTGGGTGTGGGTGTGGGGGTGTGGGGGTGGGGGTGGGGTGGGTGTGGGAGTGGGGTGGGTGGGGGTGGGGGTGGGGTGGGTGTGGGGGTGGGGGTGTGGGGGTGGGTGTGGGAGGTGGGGGTGTGGGCGGGGGCGGGAATGGGGGCGTGGGGGTGGGGGTGGGTGTGGGGATGGGGGTGTGGGGGTGGGTGTGGGGGTGTGGGGGTGGGGGCGGGGGTGGGGTGGGTGTGGGGGTGGGGTGGGTGGGGGTGGGTGTGGGGGTGGGGGTGGGTGTGGGGGTGGGGGTGGGGGTGGGGCTTCGCCTCATCAGACCCATCAACAGAATCTTGGTTTTAAATGGTAAATACGTAAACAAAACTAAAGTCTTAGAATCTGAAGTGAGGAGAATTTGCATTTTTAGGTAAATCAGGGTAGTTTGAATTTCGATGGTGGGATGTTTACACCTCGCCAGAGAAGCTAAGCCAAACAATGCGTTTATTTTTCCCAAAGATTACTGATATCAGCACCAGGAATAGATTTATATTATGAGAAAGGTAAAGTTCCAAAGACAAATGGGAACAATGGGATTTACATTAAAAGGGAGAAACATGTATAAAGGAGAATAAGACTGTGTATCAGGGAAGGTATTGTAAGATCTCCCGGGAGTGTGGGAAACCTCCAGTATTATTGCATTAAGCTGCTGTCTACAGAAACCGAAGCTGGGAAAAGCCAGTTTGAATTCTACTGTCCAGGGTATTGTGGTGACTTGCCTGGATCTGTTTTTTTTTTCCATTGCCTTCATGGGTGTATAGCTGGAAGCCAGATTAATTAGGAGCTTTAGGAGTTATTATAGTAATAATTTGTAGACCCATGTATGAGCTTGAAATCTTTTCTTTTGTTAATAAATGTTTAACTTTGTTTTCGTAACAAATCCCTGAAGTCTTAGTAGATTCATTACTTCTGAATTCAGGACACACATCATGAAATAAAATACAAATTGCCAAACCATTGTGACCACTTGATCAAGTTTCCCTTGTGGATTTGATCCACCTCGGCACACATCATCTGGCACGTCATAGCACCTGGGTGTCTCTCACTGTGGCTCTTGGGGAGTGTGTGTAGGAGCCCCAGCCATTCCTTCTTCCTCCCTCGGCCCAGCCAGGAGCCTGAGTCGCTCTCTCCTCCGTCGTCTTCACACTCTGTAGGCCATCAGGCACACAGCTAGTTTACCAGGCTCCATGATCCTGGTGTACTCCTCCTGCACGATGAAAGAGAGAGACATGTGGTTAGCATGGGTGTACTAAGAACCTGTCCTGGTTAATTGTGATGGCCCCTTAACACTTCTCAGAGAGTGCTGGCCACCACTTGGTATGGCCAGAGATTAGTGCGCTGCATGGTTGCACTGTTAGCTTGAACCATGGGAGAACTGGGATGATGATATTACAAGGGGCTGTGAGCGCTTCCAGCAGTGACTGCCCCATGACCAGCTTTAGCAAGGAGATTGTACAACGTGTGCAGTCATCCAACTGTTCTGCAGTCCAACTAAAACACTCATGAATTTGCAGTCTGTGCCGGGAGAGGGGGGAAGTTCTGGAGTATTTGGTAGCACTGTGATGCCTCTGCGATGCTTGAGTGGGCAGATAAGCTAGAGGCTCGACCTCAATCATATCAATGTGGCTGCGCCTGAACTGTCTCAGTTTTAGAGAAATGGTCATTTTATACAGGTCTCCCAAATGTGTGGTCACTTCCCTCGCCCACCCTACTGTCCACCCCGAACGCTTGCTGCCCACGCCACCAGGGCTGCCCTTAACCCCGACCCCCCAACGTACCTGAAGCTTGAAGTCCAACAGGTGACCCTTGTGAGTGCTGCGCAATGTTACTGTGCACTCACCCCCCAAGGTCCCCTCAACGTGCAGGCTGCCCAGTGCATGTCCCTTATGTGCTGTTGTGAACATGTCGACGTGTTTTCCCGCCAACATGGACGGATGGTCCAATGGTTGGCGGGCTGAGACCATAAGACCGTGAGTCCATAAGATGTAGGAGCAGAAGTAGGCCATTCGGCCCATTGAGTCTGCTCCGCCATTCAATGAGATCATGGCTGATCTGATAATCCTCAACTCCACTTTCCTACCTTTTCTCCATAACCCTTGATTCCCTTACTGATTAAAAATGTCTATCTCAGCCTTGAATATACTTAATGACCCAGCCTCTACAGCCCTCTGCGGTAAAGAATTCCACAGATTGACTACCCTCTGAGAGAAGAAATTCCTCCTCATCTCTGTTTTAAATGGGTGACCCCTTACTCTGAGATTATGCCCTCTGGTCCTAGACTCTCCCACAAGGGGAAACAACCTCTCAGCATCTACCCTGTCAAGCCCCATAAGTTTCAATACAGTCACCTCTCATTCTTCTAAACTCCAATGAGAACAGCCCTGTACAGACAATCACAAACTAGTTTCCCACTGTCATAAAACCAGTCGCGCCATATTGTCCGCTCACACCACCGATCATGCCCGATGCCAGTGGGCAAGGAAAATTCCGCCCAATATTCCAGATGTGTTCTCACCAAATCCTGTACAATTGTAGCAAGATTTCTTTATTCCTGTACTCCAGCCCCCTTGGCAATATGGCATTTGCCTTCCTTATTGGTTGCTGCACCTACATGCTAACTTCCTGTGTTCCTTGTACAAGTACACCCAAGTCTCTTTGATCATCCACACTTACAAGTTTCTCACCTTTTAAAAAAATATTATTTTTATTCTTACAACCAAATTGAATAATTCACACTTCCCCACATGATACTCCATCTGCCATCTTGTTTCCCACACACCTAACCTGTCTATATCTCTTTGCAGCCTCTCTGTGTCCTCCCCACAGCTTACCTTCCCACCTAGTTTTGTATCATCAGCAAATTTAGATACATTACTCTCTGTCTCTTTATCTATGTCATTAACAGAGATTGTAAATAGCTGAGGCTCCAGCACTAATCCTTGCTGCACCCACGAGTCTCTGCCTGTCAACTTCAAAATGCCCCATTTATCCCTACTCCCTGCTTCCTGTCCGCTAACCAATCCTCTATTTATAATATATTACCCCCCACCTTGTGTCAGCTTATCGAATGTCTTTTGGAAATCCAGGTATACTACATTTCCTGGTTCCCCTTTATCTACCCTACTCATTACATACTCAAAAAAAAAAATAATAAATTGGTTGAACACTTTTGTCTAATCATTCTACGATTTTCCAAGTGCACTTTTAAGATTTCCTTTACAATAGATTCCAGCATTTTCCCAACATTGGATGTCAGATTAACTAGTCTGTTGTTCCCTATTTTCTCTCTCCCTCCTTTCTCGAGTAGCAGTGTTACATTTGCTAGCTTCCAATTTGCTGGGATTATTTCAGAATCTAGGGAATTTTAGAAAATCATAACCAGCGCATCCACTTTCTCCGTAGTTGTCTCTTTTTGAACGCTCAGATGTAGCTGACAGGTCCTGGGATTTTGGCGGGTTTTAGTCCCTTGAGTTTCTCCAGAACTTTTTCTCTGCTGATATTAATTTTCTTAACTTCCTCACTCTTATTATACCCAAGGTTATCGTCTATTTCAGGTATGAAACATGTGTTTTCTACTGTGAAGACAGACACAAAATAGTTGTTCATTGTCTCCGACATTTCCTCGTTCCCCATGATAATTTCTCCTGTCTCTGATTCTAAGGGACCAATGTTTACTTTAGCTACTCTCTTCCTTTTACATACTTAAAAAGTTCTTATAGTCTGTTTTAATATTCTTGACTAATTTACTCTCATATTTTATTTTTCCCCTTCTTATCAACTTTTTGGTGACCTTTTGCTAGTTTCTCAAACTCTCCCAATCCTCAGGTTTATTTAATGTTGCATTACTGATAATGTAACATTATAAGCCTAATCACAGGAGGTTGATTAGCAAAATAAAAGCACATGGGATAGGAGGCAATTTACTGGCATGGATTAAGGATTGGCTAACAGGCAGAAAACAGAGAGTAGGAATAAACGGGTCAGTCTCACGTTGCCAGGCTGTGACTAGTGGAGTACCTCAAGGATCAGTACTTGGGCCCCAGCTGTTCACAATATATGTCAATAATTCAGACATGGGGACCAAATGTAATATTTCCAAGTTTGCGGATGATACAAAGCTCAGTGGGATTGTGTTTTGTGAGGAAGATGTAAAGTGGTTACAGGAGGATTTGGACAGACTTAGTGAGTGGGCAAGAACATGACAGGTGGAATATAATGTGGAAAAATGTGAGGTTATCCACTTTGGTAGAAGTGACAGATGTGCAGAGTATTTCCTAAATGGTAAGAGATTAGAAAGTGTAGATGTACAAAGGGACCTGGGTGTCCTTGCCCATAAGTCACTGGAAGCTAACATGCAGGTACAGCAGGGAATTAGGAAGCTAATGGAATGTTAGCCTTTATCGCAAGAGGATTTGAGTACAGGAGTAGTGAAGTCTTGCTTCAATTGTATAGAAGTTTGGTTAGACCACACCTGGAGTAGTGTGTGCAGTTTTGGCCCCCTTACCTCAGAAAGGGTATTATTGCCATAGAGGGAGTGCAATGAAGGTTCACCAGACTTGTTCCGGGGATGGTGGGACTGTCTTATGAAAAGAGATTGGGGAAACTGGGCCTGTATTCTCTAGAGTTTCGAAGAATGAGAGGTGATCTCATTGAAACCTAGAAAATACTTAAAGGAATAGACAGGGTAGATGCAGGTAAGATGTTTCTCCAGGTTGGGGAGTCTAGAACCAGGGGACACGATTTCAAAATAAGGGGGAAGCTACTTAGGACCGAGATGAGGAGAAATGTCTTTACCCAGAGGGTTATGAATCTTGGGAATTCTCTACCCCAGAGGACTGTGGAAGCTCAATCATTGAGTATGTTTAAAGTAGAGATTGATAGATTTCTGATTAACAATAATGTAAAGGATTATGGGGATAGTGTGGGTAAAAGGCATTGAAGTGTTCAATCAGCCATGATTGTATTGAATGGAGGAGCAGGCTCGGTGGGCTGAATGACCTTCTCCTGTTCTTATGTTCCTACCTCAATACCTTTTACCCAATTAACCTCAGCCAGTTGTCCCCTCAAACTATGTAACTGGCTTTGTGTCAGCTTAAGATTCTTCTTTGTGATCGAAATATGTTTTTTTCAAACTTAACGGGGATAATTTCCCCCCGTCGGAGGAGAAGTGCAGGAGCGGGCGCGGGCAGGCACACTTCCGATTGACGCCCCCAATTGGGGGCGCGCCGCCATTTTACATTGGGGGCCAATTAAAGCCCACCCAGAGTGACGTCCGCAAGGGAGCTCCCTGTGCAGGCGGGGGGTGGTGGGGGAGATTGCCTCAGCTGGGAGTGTGCTCTTTCACACATGCTCGCCAAAGAGCGCGCTGATCTCCTGAGGCTAAGAGCTGCCTCAGGGAGATCGACTCCAAATTTTAAAATGGTACAGAGACAAGTACAAAATTTCCCTGACGTCCCCTCATGTGACACTGTGACCTGACTTGGGACGTGTCCATCACTTTCAGTGAAACCTTTATTAAAAATTTAAGGATGAGGTTTGATGCTGGGTGGGGGTGGGAGGGGTGGAGGCGGCGGGGAGGGGTTGTGGTGGGGAGGGGTAGGGGGGTGGGGAGAGGTGGTGGTGGGGAGGGGTGGGGGGGTGGGGAGGAGTGGGAGGGGGCGGTGTGGGGTGGGGGGGGTGGGGGTGGGAGGGGTGGGGGGTGGGGGTGGGAGAGGTGGAGGCGGCGGGGAGGGGGCAGTAGCTGCTGAGGGAAACACACCCACCAGAGGCCCAGGATCTTGGAACAACCCAGTCCAGAGGTAAGTGATGGCATGAGGGTTGGGGCCAATGGTGTAGGGGGGTAGGCAGCAAGGGTAGGAGGCTGCTTCTTAGCAGGGACCCCCCCTTTCTGATGCTGGGTCCCTTGATTGGACACTGAGTTCCTTTAAATGAAGGAACTCCCACATCCCTCCCCTCCCACCCCCCCAGGGAGACCACAAGCAGAGGTTTGTTTCTCGTGCTCCCCCCATGGTGACAGACCCACTGCCATTGGTTCATACCAGCAGTGGTGGGATGAGGCCCTCCAGTGGCCATTAACTTCCCACTTAAGAGCATCAATTGGCTGCAGAGAGGGAAGGCCACCCACAGGCCTTCCTACCATGGACTTAACTGGGGCAGAGGCAGGAAGGGGGCATGATCCCCGCCTGCCATCACCCCACCCAATTAAATTCCCTCCCACCTCCAAACTCACCACAGGGGAGACCATAAAATACCACCCATAACGCTCCTACTTTCTGATCTCCTGAGCCAAGATCCTTTCTCGCTTCCCCCCTTATGTCATCCTTTAGTATCAGGGTAATTCCTTCTTTTCCATCCTGCCTGTCTTTTTGAGGTTTTGTAAGTTTGTGAATGAAAACAGGATATTTTTTGTGCATAAATCCAACTGAACAAAAGACATTGCTCCATCACACCTTAGAATTAACACAAGTCCTTCTGGATGGGTCTGAATCCCACTGACCCAATTTAATCCTCCAGAAATGTATCTAATTGTTCCTTAAACCTATTTAGTTTTTCCCTTCCCTGATAATTCTTGTGATTAACTGTGTTTGGATTTGCTGAATGGAATCTGTAGTGTCTGTTCCTTTCACTCCTTTCCGCTTTGCTTACAGGTTTTTGTCAGCTTTGACCATTCTGCCAATGAAAACTCCTTTGGTTCTTGATGTTTTGCTCTGTTTTTCTCTTTAGCCTCTGCCTTTTGCTCAATGCTGATCTATTCATTCTGTGTTTATTCCTCTGGCCTTTCATTCTCTCATTTATTTTCCCTTCTTGTACATTTGACCTTTTTTATTCTCTTCTTCACTCAGCCACAGATCAGTTGCAGTCTTGATGACTCATCCAGGATTGGCTGCTTGACTCGATAGAACATTCTGAAGACTGACTTACATAAGTTGTTTTTAAGCTTTGTGCCTTATGATTTAAAGTTCAAATCTCACCTGTGGGAGTTTGTAAGTTGGGGAAGAAGGGGATTCACAGCCGGCATCACTTTACCAAACTTGGTGCACATCTGAATGGGCTCTTTCCATATTGAAACCATGTCTGGGTCACAGGCACACTGGCTCTTGATCCTCACAATCACTGACTCCATTCTTAAATATTGGGCTAGATATGTACTCTCCTTTTGCCCAGTTTCCAAGCAGAAAATGAAGGCAAAAGGACCAGTCCCAGGTCTGACGTCTCATGTCCAATCAGTTTGTGTGCTGTGGGCGCTGTGCTATTGGTGGAGGCATTCTGGGCACCCACCCTCATACCGGCACTCTCACCAAATCAGTTAGTGATCAGCTGAGCAGGTGCCAGGGTCAGGGGTCTCCAGCACTGCAGCCACCCAATGCCCCACCCTCCACCCAAACCAAGAGCAAACAATGTCAGTGATCATCACTGTGCAGCCAGAGGGGCAAAAAGAGAAGGAGGGACTGGAGGAGGAGCAGCAGGATGTGGAGGGACTGGAGGGGCAGGAGGTGGATAGATTGGAGGGGCAGGAGGAGGTGGAGGGACTGGAGAGAAAGTATAATGTGGAAGTGGAGGGGCAGGAGGAGGAGGAGGGACTGGAGGAGGCGTAGGAGGAGGAGGAGGAGAGAGAGGAGGTGGAGTGACTGGAGGAGGTGTAGGGTGAGGAGCAGGAGGGAGAGGAGCTTGAGTGACTGGAGGAGGTGTAGGAGGAGGAGGAGGAGGGAGAGGAGGTGGAGTGACTGGAGGAGGTGTAGGAGGAGGAGGAGGGAGAGGAGGTGGAGTGACTGGAGGAGGTGTAGGAGGAGGAGGTGGAGGGAGAGGAGGTGGAGTGACTGGAGGAGGTGTAGGAGGAGGAGGTGGAGGGAGAGGAGGTGGAGTGACTGGAGGAGGTGTAGGAGGAGGAGGTGGAGGGAGAGGGAGAGGAGGTGGAATGACTGGAGGAGGTGTAGGAGGTGTAGGAGGAGGAGGAGGAGGGAGAGGAGGTGGAGTGACTGGAGGTGGTGTAGGAGGAGGAGGAGGAGGGAGAGGAGGTGGAGTGACTGGAGGAGGTGTAGGAGGAGGAGGTGGAGGGAGAGGGAGAGGAGGTGGAATGACTGGAGGAGGTGTAGGAGGTGTAGGAGGAGGAGGAGGGAGAGGAGGTGGAGTGACTGGAGGAGGTGGAGGGAGAGGAGGTGGAGGGAGAGGAGGTGGAGGGAGAGGAAGTGGAGTGCTCTCCTAGGCCTGTGATGCCTCTAGTGGAGAAGTTGCCTGAGGAGCTTCCTATGGACAGCAGCAGCTCCATGGATTATTGAAATGAGGCCCAGTTTTGGGGTGACCCAGAGAGTTAAGGTTGGAGAGTATCCCACCTGCACGATGCTATTTACAAACCCTAGAATAGGCCATGGCCCATTTCTACCCCAATAACTTCATGAACAAGAAGGTCTTGCCCAAGGAAGGATAATTTTACCTTTGAGGGAGTACAACAAAGGTTCATTAAAGTGATTCTTGGGATGAGGGATTTGTTCCATGAGGAGCAATTGGATAGTATGGGCCAATATTCTCTGGAGTTTAGAAGAATGAGAGGGAATCTCATTGAAAAGTGTAAAATTCTGAGAGGATTTGACCAGGTCAATGCTGAGAGGCTCTTTGGCCCTGGTGGGAGAATCTAGAACTGGAAGGCAGAGTTTCAGGATAAGGAACTGGTCAGTTAGGACTGTGAGAAGCAGAAATTCCTTCACTCAAAGAGTGTGAATCTTTGGAATTCTCTACTCCAGAGAGTTATGGATACTCAGTCGATGAATCACAGAATCACAGAGTGCAGATAGAGGCCCTTCGGCCCATCGAGTCTGCACTGACACGTGAGAAACACCTGACCTACCTACCTAATCCCATTTACTAGCACTTGGCCCACAGCTTTGAATGTTATGATGTGCCAAGTGCTCATCCAGGTACTTTTTAAAGGATGTGAGGCAACCCGCCTCCACCACCCTCCCAGGCAGCGCATTCCAGACCGTCACCACCCTCTGGGTAAAAAAGTTTCTCCTCACATCCCCCCTAAACCTCCTGCCCCTCACCTTGAACTTATGCCCCCTTGTGACTGACCCTTCAATTAAGGGGAACAGCTGCTCCCTATCCACCCTGTCCATGCCCCTCATAATCTTGTACACCTCGATCAGGTCGCCCCTCAGTCTTCTCTGCTCCAACAAAAACAACCCAAGTCTATCCAACCTCTCTTCATAACTTAAATGTTTCATCCCAGGCAACATCCTGGTGAATCTCCTCTGCACCCCCTCCAGTGTAATCACATCCTTCCTATAATGTGGCGACCAGAACTGCACACAGTACTCCAGCTGTGGCCTCACCAAGGTTCTATACAACTCCAACATGACCTCCCTACTTTTGTAATCTATGTCTCGCTTGATAAAGGCAAGTGTCCCATATGCCTTTTTCACCACCCCACTAACATGCCCTTCTGCCTTCAGAGATCTATGGACACACACGCCAAGGTCCCTTTGTTCCTCAGAACTTCCTAGTGTCATGCCTTTCTTTGAATACTTCCTTGTCAAATTACTGCTTCCAAAGTGTATCACCTCACACTTTTCAGGGTTAAATTCCATCTGCCTCTTATCTGCCAATCTGACCATCCCATCTATATCTTCCTGTAGCCCAAGACACTCAACCTCACTGTTAACCACCCGGCCAATCTTTGTGTCATCCGCAAACTTACTAAACCTATCCCCCACATAGTCATCTCTGTCGTTTATATAAATTACGAATAATAGGGGACCCAGCACAGATCCCTGTGGTACGCCACTGGACACTGGCTTCCAGTCACTAAAGCATCCTTCTGTCATCACCCTCTGTCTCCTACAACTAAGCCAATTTTGAATCCACCTTATCAAATTACCCTGTATCCCATGTACATTTGCCTTCTTTATAAGTCTCCCATGTGGGACCTTGCCAAAGGCTTTGCTGAAATCCAAATAAACTAATCAACTACACTACCCTCATCTACACACCTGGTCACCTCCTCAAAAAATTCAATCAAATTTGTTAGGCATGACCTCCCTCTGACAAAGCCATGCTGACTATCCCTGATCAAACCTTGCCTCTCCAAGTGGAGATAGATTCTCTCCTTTAGAATTTTCTCCAATAGTTTCGCTACCAATGATGTGAGACTCACTGGCCTGTAGTTCCCTGGCTTATCTCTACAACCCTCCTTAAATAGCGGAACCACATTAGCTGTTCTCCAGTCCTCTGGCACCTCCCCTGTGGCCAGAGAGGAATTAAAAATTTGGGTCAGAGCCCCTGCGATCTCCTCCCTTGCCTCCCTCAGCAGTCTGGGACACAAATCATCCGCACCTGGAGATTTGTCCACTTTTAAGCCTGCCAACACCTCCAATACCTTGTCACTCCCTATATCAATTTGCTTAAGAACCTCGCAGTCTCTCTCCCCGAGTTCAATACCTTCATCCTCATTCTCTTGGGTGAAGACAGATGTGAAGTATTCATTCAAAACTCCAGTGATGTCCTCTGGCTCCACCCATAGATTGCTCCCTTGGTCCCTTATGGGCCCTACTCTTTCCCTGGTTATCCTCTTCCCATTGATATACTTATAGAATATCTTGGGATTTTCCCTACTTTTACCAGCCAAAGCTTTCTCAAATCCCCTCTTTGCTCTCCTAATTGCTTTCTTAAGCTCCACCCTGCACTTTCTGTACTCCACTAATGCCTCCGCTGATTTGCTTCCCTTGTACCTGCGAAATGAGAATATTCTATGTGGAGATCGATAGTTTTTTAGACTTTATGGAAGTGGAGTTGAGGTAGGAGATATTGAATGGTGAAGCAGCTTGAGGGGCCGAATGGCCTATTCATGCTCCATTTCTTATATTCTTAAAATAATAGAGGGAGAGGAAAATTTTGAGGTAATGAATTAAGAATTACAAAGTAATGAATTCATGAAACCAATGGGTGGGTGACCAGAGTGGGGAAAAGATGTGTCTAATGCTGGTAATGCAGCATTCATTATCCATCCTCAGGTCCCCCGAGGGATAAGAGATTCAATTTCCAAGGCCTTTTTCCCAATCATTGTTATTGCTTTAGTGGAAGATTCTCAGAAACCCAGTTTACCCAAAATCTCTGAGTCTCTGCAGATATTTCAACAAAATTCCCAGTCCACAACTGGGAGACCCTATGGGAAAATTAATGGCACAAGAATTAACCATGTAGTGTTGGACTGGAATTACCTCAGTGTTATGACCCAAGCTGAGGCTATCTCTGGACAAGCCTGATCCCAGAGTGGAACCCAGCTGGATAGATCCTAACTTTTAGTTGTTTGTTTAGATACATGGAGAGGAGCTACTGAACAGAGTCACAGGAGTCAGCTGATGAACTTTTAACAAAATAATAAAACGTTTATTAAGCAAGAAAAGATGAGCTATAGTACAATACTCTTTCACCCACAACTATACCTTTACAGATGTATCCAGATTTGTAAGGATGTTGATGGCACAGGTGGTGAGAGGGAGTGCATGGAAGAAAGCTTGAATGAATGTGGTTACCTAGGGGTGAGGAACCTCGGATGGAGAGTTTGAAACCCTGGAGGTGAACCCTCACAGAAGGCGGCTGAGAGAAACCATCAGCTCAGGAGAAGATTCCAAAGTGAGTTCTTGGAGAGTGGAGATTGGAAACCCTCATGTGAAAGGTGGAGTTCAGTAAGATCGGTTAGCTCGCAGTGTGACAAGCATCTGCGGGGAGTTGACGAGGGATCCATACATTTGTTTGGAGTGGCATCTGACACTTGCTTTCAGAGTGTGATGTGTCTAACCACAAGTCACCTTTTGGTTTACATGGACTGTGTACTTACTGTGAACATTAGAGTATAAGAAAGCTTTTGTAACTTGTGCTATCCTTACAAATCTGTATATATCTATAAAGGTATAGCTGTGGGTGAATGAGTATTGTATTATAGTTCATCTTTTCTTTTTTGATAAATATTTTCTTTTGTTAAAAGTTCATCAGCTGACTCCTGTGACTCTGTTCAGTAGCTCCTCTCCATGTATCTAAACAAACAACTAAAAGTTAGGATCTATCAAGCTGGGTTCCACTATGGGATTTGAATTGTCTGTAGTAACATCAGCTGGGATCATAATATTCCACAGATGTTGCCTGATCAGCTGTTTTTCCAGTTTTTTTTTTGTTTTTAATGCAGATTTCCAGATTTGCAGTATTTTGTTTTTGTGTCTTCAGTGAAATTAATGGACTCAAAATAATGGACCGTGCGATCTCCTGATACCTGCCTGCCAAGAACGTTCTGCACTCCAGGAACACAGTCAGAGCACTTACTCCAATGTATACATGGACTTGAGAATAATGATGTGAGTTGACAGATAGCTGGGGAACAACTCCTGTCTCTGGTAAGGAAATGTAACAAGAGCTGAATCTTAGAATTTGGCATAAGCCAGTTAAAGTGAATCTGACTGAAAAAGGATTGAAGATGTGCTGTCTCAAACAGTTTGGTCTTGGATTTAATTAAGATTTTTAAGGAGAGAGGCAACAGCAATAAGAGTTTAATGAGAAATGGAATAAAGGTGCAGAATTGGGATTAAAGAGATAAAGAGCTGGCATTGCTAACTAACTGGAGGGAAGCTGATAAACTGTCCTACTCTGCTTTACTAAAACCTTGAGTGTGGCATTCAGAGAGGTAATGTTTAACACAAGGTATTTCTTAATCTTCTAAAGAGCATGAATAGCATTATTCTTTGACTATAAAGGAGAGTTTTATTGTAATAAATGAAGGAATTCCAGGTTTTGATCAAGGTAAATCATTTTTTGTGGCTGTTTAAAGTGACGGAATGTAATGTGTGTGAAGATAAATAGCAACCAAATTGTCATTAAGGGATAAGGAGGATGCTCATTGAGAGAGGTCAGAGTGAGCTGTATCCCGATGACAGATTAGCTGTTGCTGTTAGAATGTTTACAGAAATACAAGTTTGTTCAGATGCTGAATTCTGATTCACACTGAAAGGCTCCATAGTTCAACCTCAGTCACCTCATCGAAAGTACAGCAACCTGCAGCTCAGTGTCACATCCTTCCTTCATTAGAAAGATTTAATTACTCTGGCCAAAACTCACAGTGTCTTTTTCATAACTCTGAATGAACAGTTATTTCATATTCTCCAGCCCACACTGATTTCAAAAGTGTTTGCAGTCGGGTTGATGATATCCGAGGTAATTCATTTATACTCCCTGAAGGGCTGTCTTTGGCTGAGATGATTTTCTGATTGTGCACTGGCAGATTGCAGTTTAATCCATCAGGTTTGTACAGGGCTGTATTTTGTTGGGAGCCTCAACATCAGGAACTGTCTCTGTCAGAACCTCTGAAAAATAAAATGAATGAAGTCAGAAAGTGTTGTAGGTCACACTGGTCTTCACCCCTGGTGTCCAGCTGATAGGGGCGGTGGCTCCCTCATTGCCTGTGCGGCCTTTACTGAGGGTGGGTTTGGGCTTTTTCACAGGCTTCTTGAATCCAGAGCACAAACGGTTTCTAAAACACATCCAACACGTCTCATACATCACATTACATCACAGAGTGGACAAGTAGCCAAGTATCCGAATCCTACACTACCCTCTCACCTTAGTCTCCCCCTGCTTCCCAACCTCACCCGCCCCCCCCAACACCTTCATCCCTCCATTTCCAACCTCACCCCCCCCCCAACACCTTCATCCCTCCATTTCCAACCTCACCACCCCCCCAACACCTTCATCCCTCCATTTCCAACCTCACCCCCCCCAACATCTTCATCCCTCCATTTCCAACCTCACCCCCCCCAACATCTTCATCCCTCCATTTCCAACCTCACCACCCCCCCAACACCTTCATCCCTCCATTTCCAACCTCACCCCCCCCTCCCCCACACAACACCTTCATCCCTCCATTTCCAACCTCACCCCCCCCAACACCTTCATCCCTCCATTTCCAACCTCACCCCCCCCAACACCTTCATCCCTCCATTTCCAACCTCACCCCACCCCCCCCAACACCTTCATCCCTCCATTTCCAACCTCACCCCCCCCAACATCTTCATCCCTCCATTTCCAACCTCACCATCCCCCCAACACCTTCATCCCTCCATTTCCAACCTCACCCCCCCCTCCCCCACACAACACTTTCATCCCTCCATTTCCAACCTCACCCCCCCCAACACCTTCATCCCTCCATTTCCAACCTCACCCCACCCCCCGCAACACCTTCATCCCTCCATTTCCAACCTCACCCCACCCCCCCCCAACACCTTCATCCCTCCATTTCCAACCTCACCCCCCCCCAACACCTTCATCCCTCCATTTCCAACCTCACCCCCCCCCCAACACCTTCATCCCTCCATTTCCAACCTCACCCCCTCCAACACCTTCATTCCTCCATTTCCAACCTCACCCCCCCAACACCTTCATCCCTCCATTTCCAACCTCACCCCCC
Source organism: Cetorhinus maximus (assembly GCF_964194155.1). Taxonomy (NCBI): domain Eukaryota; kingdom Metazoa; phylum Chordata; class Chondrichthyes; order Lamniformes; family Cetorhinidae; genus Cetorhinus; species Cetorhinus maximus. The sequence goes on along the minus strand of NW_027596224.1, from coordinate 806 downwards.
CCCAACACCTTCATCCCTCCATTTCCAACCTCACCCCCCCACAACACCTTCATCCCTCCATTTCCAACCTCACCCCCCCCCTCAACACCTTCATCCCTCCATTTCCAACCTCACCCCACCCCCCCCAACACCTTCATCCCTCCATTTCCAACCTCACCCCCCCCAACATCTTCATCCCTCCATTTCCAACCTCACCATCCCCCCAACACCTTCATCCCTCCATTTCCAACCTCACCCCCCCCTCCCCCACACAACACCTTCATCCCTCCATTTCCAACCTCACCCCCCCCAACACCTTCATCCCTCCATTTCCAACCTCACCCCACCCCCCCCAACACCTTCATCCCTCCATTTCCAACCTCACCCCCCCCAACATCTTCATCCCTCCATTTCCAACCTCACCACCCCCAACACCTTCATCCCTCCATTTCCAACATCACCCCACCCCCCCCCAACACCTTCATCCCTCCATTTCCAACCTCACCCCCCGCAACACCTTCATCCCTCCATTTCCAACCTCACCCCACCCCCCCCCAACACCTTCATCCCTCCATTTCCAACCTCACCCCCCCCCAACACCTTCATCCCTCCATTTCCAACCTCACCCCCCCCCCCAACACCTTCATCCCTCCATTTCCAACCTCACCCCCTCCAACACCTTCATTCCTCCATTTCCAACCTCACCCCCCCAACACCTTCATCCCTCCATTTCCAACCTCACCCCCCCCCAACACCTTCATCCTTCCATTTCCAACCTCACCCCCCCACAACACTTCATCCCTCCATTTCCAACCTCACCCCCCCCC